>NW_027629859.1:157500-160000 GCF_052625555.1 Lactuca saligna
TTGGTGCCCGACAGGTGTGTTGGGAAACCTAAGCAAGCGAGGCTGGCAAGGCAAGCCACCCAAGGGAACAAGGCACCTTGCCACACACATGCCCACGAACGACCAAGGCAACAAGGCAACCTTGCCACACAAATGCCCATGGGGGACTACCACCACTTGGTGCCCAGAAGCGTGTATGACGAACAAGGCATGGTGTTGGGAATTATGCATCTTCGGGCTAATCAATGTCTGTTCCTGTCACCAAGCTCTTTGTGCATTATGTATATATAGGGGGTACATGGGGACTAATACCACCCTTGGTGCCCGACAGGTGTGTTGGGAAACCTAAGCAAGCGAGGCTGGCAAGGCAAGCCACCCAAGGGAACAAGGCACCTTGCCACACACATGCCCATGAACGACCAAGGGAACAAGGCAACCTTGCCACGCACAAACCCATCCACGAACGACCAAGGGAACAATGCATACGGGGCTGGCAAGGCAAGCAGGCTACCCAAGGGAACAAAGCCTCTTCCCACACACAGACCCATGAACGACCAAGGGAACAAGGGTGTGAACGACCAAGGAACAATGCGTATTGCCACACACATTCCCATGAACGACCAAGGGAACAAGGCTACCTCCCAAACAAACACACATGAACGACCAAGTGAAGAAGGCTTCTTCCCACACACAACCCCATGAACGACCAAGGGAACAAGTTTACTTCGTACACGAACACCCATGAACGACCAATGGAACAAGGCATCTTGCCACACACATGCCCATGAGCAACCCAATCCCATCCTCATCGGTCTAAGGAACAAGGGGCCTTGACAAACCATGAGCAGATTTCTAAGCAAGTCAAACGATGAAGGGAGCAAAGTGTAGTTCCTACTTAGTACATAGTAAATTGAATATATGAGTTCCAATCCGATCAACTCGTGTTCTTTCGAGTTCATCTAAGCCACTTATGAATACCTAAAAGCCTTATCTGCCTGCCTATCACCAGGCGACAGGGACAAACACCCAAATATGATATATTTTCATTTCAAGTCCATTCGTCTATGTTAACAACGACCCACACAAATTTTCAATGGCATTCCTACTTGATTTGAGCGACATTCCAACAAGTAGGGAACCATCGCTTCAAGGCATGACCAAGGATAGGACACAAACATTTACGCCTCAAACATGACATTTTGTTTTTTTTTTTTTATTTATTTCAAAGCTTTTCATTTATAATAAAAAGCATCCCTACAAAATTTTGTGTCAATCCGAATTAATTCGAGCGAGTTATGGACGATTTCGCACAATTATGCATCCTTGGGCAAATCAATGTCTGTTCCTGTCACCAAGCTCTTTGTATAATATGTATATATAGGGGAACCATGGGACTGCTGCCCATTGGCGCCCCAAGGGTGTCCAACGCCCAAGGCTCTCGAGGCTGGCACGCTCAAGGCATGGCCAAGACGCCCGCTCTTGACGAAAATGGGGCCAAAACGCCCCCCATTGGCGCCCCACTCCCGTGTCCCCTCGCCCCCAAGTCGTGTGTGTCCAAAAATTATGCATCATCAGGGAAATCAATGTCTGTTCCTGTCACCAAGCTCTTTGTGCAATATGTATATATAGGGGGTACCATGGGGTCTCATTCTCATAGGTGCCCGGCATGGTTGATGGGCAAATAAGAATCGTGAGGCTGTATCGAGCACACACGAGGCATGCCAAGCCAAGCCCCACGACCCATGAAAGAGGCCATCCCCCCCAACACGTTGCCTTGATTTCTCGAACGGTGACCTGAAAATTAGCCCCATCTCCTTGAGTCTCCTCGACGTTGTGCCCATACACTAGCCCGTTGCCTTGATTTTCCTCGACATAGGGCGCAGAAACTAGCCCCGTTGGCTTCACCTGTGCCTCGACGCCGTGCGCATACTAAGAAATATACATCCTCAGGGAAAGCAATGGGTGTTGCTGTCACCAAGCTCCTTGTGCAATATGTATATATAGGGGGGGAGCCGTGGGTGAGCATGGGAAGGGATGAAGGTGCCAGACTGCCTTTGAGCGCGAGCTTGGGTGACTGTTGCTTGATTCCTAGTCGGTGGCATAATACCCCTCCGAGTGGGGGCCTTGGCGTGGTGTGGGGATGCCTCGTTAGGTCTCTGCGACACCGATCCAGGGTTGTGGTCTAGCTTTGGAAGTTTGGGATGGTGCTGTTTGTGTGGCAATTCGATGACGATGTGCTTGCTGATCTATGTTTGACGTGCTACTGGTGCTAGCCAGCATTTGATTTGTGCTGATGATTGGGAAAAGATAGGCGTTAAAGTGGCATGTGTTGCTTTTTGTGATACTACTATGGTACGCTAGTCTATCCTTGTTAGATGTGCGGTTGGTGCCTAAGCGTAGCTAGCATTGGTTTAGCACCGATGACGCTGAGGAAGCAAGCATTATCAGGAAGCATTGTTAGACATTCAGTATCATCATGGCGTGTTGAAATTATCTTGGAAGCATAAAAGATGCCGGCCAT
>NW_027629860.1:45000-47500 GCF_052625555.1 Lactuca saligna
GGATCGGTGTCGCAGAGACCTAACGAGGCATCCCCACACCACGCCAAGGCCCCCACTCGGAGGGGTATTATGCCACCGACTAGGAATCAAGCAACAGTCACCCAAGCTCGCGCTCAAAGGCAGTCTGGCACCTTCATCCCTTGCCATGCTCACCCACTGCTCCCCCCCTATATATACATATTGCACAAGGAGCTTGGTGACAGCAACACCCATTGCTTTCCCTGAGGATGTATATTTCTTAGTATGCGCACGGCGTCGAGGCACAGGTGAAGCCAACGGCGCTAGTTTCTGCGCCCTATGTCGAGGAAAATCAAGGCAACGGGCTAGTGTATGGGCACAACGTCGAGGAGACTCAAGGAGATGGGGCTATTTTTCAGGTCACCGTTCGAGAAATCAAGGCAACGTGTTGGGGGGGATGGCCTCTTTCATGGGTCGTGGGGCTTGGCTTGGCTTGCCTCGTGTGTGCTCGATACAGCCTCACGATTCTTATTTGCCCATCAACCATGCCGGGCACCTATGAGAATGAGACCCCATGGTACCCCCTATATATACATATTGCACAAAGAGCTTGGTGACAGGAACAGACATTGATTTCCCTGATGATGCATAATTTTTGGACACACACGACTTGGGGGCGAGGGGACACGGGAGTGGGGCGCCAATGGGGGGCGTTTTGGCCCCATTTTCGTCAAGAGCGGGCGTCTTGGCCATGCCTCGAGCGTGCCAGCCTCGAGAGCCTTGGGCGCTGGACATCCTTGGGGCGCCAATGGGCAGCAGTCCCATGGTTCCCCTATATATACATATTGCACAAAGAGCTTGGTGACAGGAACAGATATTGATTTGCCCAGGGATGCATAATTGTGCGAAATCGTCCATAACTCGCTCGAATTAATTCGGATTGACACAAAATTTTGTAGGGATGCTTTTTATTATAAATGAAAAGCTTTGAAATGAAAAAAAAAAACAAAATGTCATGTTTGAGGCGTAAATGTTTGTGTCCTATCCTTGGTCACGCCTTGAAGCGTTGGTTCCCTACTTGTTGGAATGTCGCTCAAATCAAGTAGGAATGCCATTGAAACATTGTGTGGGTCATTGTTAACATAGACGAATGGACTTGAAATGAAAATATATCATATTTGGGTTTTTGTCCCTGTCGCCTGGTGATAGGCAGGCAGATAAGGCTTTTAGGTATTCATAGGTGGCTTAGATGAACTCGAAAGAACACGAGTTGATCGGATTGGAACTCATATATTCAATTTACTATGTACTAAGTAGGAACTACACTTTGCTCCCTTCATCGTTTGACTTGCTTAGAAATCTGCTCATGGTTTGTCAAGGCCCCTTGTTCCTTAGACCGATGAGGATGGGATTGGGTTGCTCATGGGCATGTGTGTGGCAAGATGCCTTGTTCCATTGGTCGTTCATGGGTGTTCGTGTACGAAGTAAACTTGTTCCCTTGGTCGTTCATGGGGTTGTGTGTGGGAAGAAGCCTTCTTCACTTGGTCGTTCATGTGTGTTTGTTTGGGAGGTAGCCTTGTTCCCTTGGTCGTTCATGGGAATGTGTGTGGCAATACGCATTGTTCCTTGGTCGTTCATACCCTTGTTCCCTTGGTCGTTCATGGGTCTGTGTGTGGGAAGAGGCGTTGTTCACTTGGGTAGCCTGCTTGCCTTGCCAGCCCCATATGCATTGTTCCCTTGGTCGTTAGTGGATGGGTTTGTGTGTGGCATGGTGCCTTGTTCCCTTGTGTGGCCTGACTGCTTGGCTTGACATGACCTAGCCTTGCCAGCCTCACATCCATTGTTCACTTGGTCGTTCATGGGCATGTGTGTGGCAAGGTGCCTTGTTCCCTTGGTCGTTCATGGGGTTGTGTGTGGGAAGAAGCCTTGTTCCCTTGGTCGTTCATGTGTGTTTGTTTGGGAGGTAGCCTTGTTCCCTTGGTCGTTCATGGGAATGTGTGTGGCAATACGCATTGTTCCTTGGTCGTTCATACCCTTGTTCCCTTGGTCGTTCATGGGTCTGTGTGTGGGAAGAGGCGTTGTTCCCTTGGTCGTTCGTTCATGGGTTTGTGTGTGGCAAGGTGCCTTGTTCCCTTGTGTAGCCTGACTGCTTGGCTTGACATGACCTAGCCTTGCCAGCCTCACATCAATTGTGTAGCCTGACTGCTTGGCTTGCCGTGACCTAGCCTTGCCAGCCTCACATCCATTGTTCCCTTGGTCGTTCATGCAAGGGTCTGTGTGTGGCAAGGTTGCCTTGTTCCCTTGGTCGTTAATGGGCATGTGTGTGGCAAGGTGCCTTGTTCCCTTGGTCGTTCATGGGCATGTGTGCGGCAAGGTGCCTTGTTCCCTTGGTCGTTCATGGGCATGTGTGCGGCAAGGTTGCCTTGTTCCCTTGGTCGTTCGTGGATGGGTTTGTGTGTGGCAAGGTGCCTTGTTCCCTTGGGTGGCTTGCCTTGCCAGCCTCGCTTGCTTAGGTTTCCCAACACACCTGTCGGGCACCAAG
>NW_027629861.1:122500-125000 GCF_052625555.1 Lactuca saligna
TGTTGGGAAACCTAAGCAAGCGAGGCTGGCAAGGCAAGCCACCCAAGGGAACAAGGCACCTTGCCACACACATGCCCACGAACGACCAAGGCAACAAGGCAACCTTGCCACACAAATGCCCATGGGGGACTACCACCACTTGGTGCCCAGAAGCGTGTATGACGAACAAGGCATGGTGTTGGGAATTATGCATCTTCGGGCTAATCAATGTCTGTTCCTGTCACCAAGCTCTTTGTGCATTATGTATATATAGGGGGTACATGGGGACTAATACCACCCTTGGTGCCCGACAGGTGTGTTGGGAAACCTAAGCAAGCGAGGCTGGCAAGGCAAGCCACCCAAGGGAACAAGGCACCTTGCCACACACATGCCCATGAACGACCAAGGGAACAAGGCAACCTTGCCACGCACAAACCCATCCACGAACGACCAAGGGAACAATGCATACGGGGCTGGCAAGGCAAGCAGGCTACCCAAGGGAACAAAGCCTCTTCCCACACACAGACCCATGAACGACCAAGGGAACAAGGGTGTGAACGACCAAGGAACAATGCGTATTGCCACACACATTCCCATGAACGACCAAGGGAACAAGGCTACCTCCCAAACAAACACACATGAACGACCAAGTGAAGAAGGCTTCTTCCCACACACAACCCCATGAACGACCAAGGGAACAAGTTTACTTCGTACACGAACACCCATGAACGACCAATGGAACAAGGCATCTTGCCACACACATGCCCATGAGCAACCCAATCCCATCCTCATCGGTCTAAGGAACAAGGGGCCTTGACAAACCATGAGCAGATTTCTAAGCAAGTCAAACGATGAAGGGAGCAAAGTGTAGTTCCTACTTAGTACATAGTAAATTGAATATATGAGTTCCAATCCGATCAACTCGTGTTCTTTCGAGTTCATCTAAGCCACTTATGAATACCTAAAAGCCTTATCTGCCTGCCTATCACCAGGCGACAGGGACAAACACCCAAATATGATATATTTTCATTTCAAGTCCATTCGTCTATGTTAACAACGACCCACACAAATTTTCAATGGCATTCCTACTTGATTTGAGCGACATTCCAACAAGTAGGGAACCATCGCTTCAAGGCATGACCAAGGATAGGACACAAACATTTACGCCTCAAACATGACATTTTGTTTTTTTTTTTTTATTTATTTCAAAGCTTTTCATTTATAATAAAAAGCATCCCTACAAAATTTTGTGTCAATCCGAATTAATTCGAGCGAGTTATGGACGATTTCGCACAATTATGCATCCTTGGGCAAATCAATGTCTGTTCCTGTCACCAAGCTCTTTGTATAATATGTATATATAGGGGAACCATGGGACTGCTGCCCATTGGCGCCCCAAGGGTGTCCAACGCCCAAGGCTCTCGAGGCTGGCACGCTCAAGGCATGGCCAAGACGCCCGCTCTTGACGAAAATGGGGCCAAAACGCCCCCCATTGGCGCCCCACTCCCGTGTCCCCTCGCCCCCAAGTCGTGTGTGTCCAAAAATTATGCATCATCAGGGAAATCAATGTCTGTTCCTGTCACCAAGCTCTTTGTGCAATATGTATATATAGGGGGTACCATGGGGTCTCATTCTCATAGGTGCCCGGCATGGTTGATGGGCAAATAAGAATCGTGAGGCTGTATCGAGCACACACGAGGCATGCCAAGCCAAGCCCCACGACCCATGAAAGAGGCCATCCCCCCCAACACGTTGCCTTGATTTCTCGAACGGTGACCTGAAAATTAGCCCCATCTCCTTGAGTCTCCTCGACGTTGTGCCCATACACTAGCCCGTTGCCTTGATTTTCCTCGACATAGGGCGCAGAAACTAGCCCCGTTGGCTTCACCTGTGCCTCGACGCCGTGCGCATACTAAGAAATATACATCCTCAGGGAAAGCAATGGGTGTTGCTGTCACCAAGCTCCTTGTGCAATATGTATATATAGGGGGGGAGCCGTGGGTGAGCATGGGAAGGGATGAAGGTGCCAGACTGCCTTTGAGCGCGAGCTTGGGTGACTGTTGCTTGATTCCTAGTCGGTGGCATAATACCCCTCCGAGTGGGGGCCTTGGCGTGGTGTGGGGATGCCTCGTTAGGTCTCTGCGACACCGATCCAGGGTTGTGGTCTAGCTTTGGAAGTTTGGGATGGTGCTGTTTGTGTGGCAATTCGATGACGATGTGCTTGCTGATCTATGTTTGACGTGCTACTGGTGCTAGCCAGCATTTGATTTGTGCTGATGATTGGGAAAAGATAGGCGTTAAAGTGGCATGTGTTGCTTTTTGTGATACTACTATGGTACGCTAGTCTATCCTTGTTAGATGTGCGGTTGGTGCCTAAGCGTAGCTAGCATTGGTTTAGCACCGATGACGCTGAGGAAGCAAGCATTATCAGGAAGCATTGTTAGACATTCAGTATCATCATGGCGTGTTGAAATTATCTTGGAAGCATAAAAGATGCCGGCCATACCTGGCTGGCGTTTTT
>NW_027629863.1:0-2500 GCF_052625555.1 Lactuca saligna
TTTTATCTAATAAATGCATCCCTTCCAGAAGTCGGGGTTTGTTGCACGTATTAGCTCTAGAATTACTACGGTTATCCGAGTAGCAGATACCATCAAACAACTATAACTGATTTAATGAGCCATTCGCAGTTTCACAGTCTGAATTTGTTCATACTTACACATGCATGGCTTAATCTTTGAGACAAGCATATGACTACTGGCAGGATCAACCAGGTAGCATTCCTCTTCGACTTAGCCTACCCTGCACCAACAAGTCAATGCAAGAAAGACAGTCGTCTAGAGAAGCGAAACGCTCATGTAGGGCAAAATACATGATCATGTCTGACCATGTGCCCACACCAGGTTCCATATCCAAGAGACCAAGCAACACTTCATAGGCCATGCCATCAATGCATCCGCATTGAAAACATGGACCACAAAGACAGCTTCAAGGTTCGTTGGCACCGCAAGCGACGCCTAACGAAAGGAAACTTTGTTCAAACAGCACAATGCCATCAATTAGGTATGCAACACAGCAACCCACCATGTTCAAGGCAAATTAACCTTGTAACACAACTGAAGAGGTAAGAACGCATGGAAGTTGCTGCTCAAGCAGACATCCAACCACCCGTTACAAACCAAACACCACTCATGCACCTTTAGGGTAGACATCCCCGAAGATAATCCAACTAACAGCCACCGACTTGGCACAAGGCCATGCAAGCAACCATAAGCTAAAACAACCCCCAGAATGCACCAAACGATGCGCAAAAACGGACAGGCAATGCTGTTGACCTAAGCACATCATTGCTAGCTAGGCATGGGCAATATTGTATGTGCTCGGGCCGGGGATAGCAAGAAGGGGCCTCTTAATGCCTATCTCTGATCCTATACGACCAGCGCTAGCCGGGCATGGGCACCAATCGTACCTCAGAGAAGACAAGTCTTATGTTGATGCAGTGTACGAGCTACCCCGCCCACACAAAAACGCCAGCCAGGTATGGCCGGCATCTTTTATGCTTCCAAGATAATTTCAACACGCCATGATGATACTGAATGTCTAACAATGCTTCCTGATAATGCTTGCTTCCTCAGCGTCATCGGTGCTAAACCAATGCTAGCTACGCTTAGGCACCAACCGCACATCTAACAAGGATAGACTAGCGTACCATAGTAGTATCACAAAAAGCAACACATGCCACTTTAACGCCTATCTTTTCCCAATCATCAGCACAAATCAAATGCTGGCTAGCACCAGTAGCACGTCAAACATAGATCAGCAAGCACATCGTCATCGAATTGCCACACAAACAGCACCATCCCAAACTTCCAAAGCTAGACCACAACCCTGGATCGGTGTCGCAGAGACCTAACGAGGCATCCCCACACCACGCCAAGGCCCCCACTCGGAGGGGTATTATGCCACCGACTAGGAATCAAGCAACAGTCACCCAAGCTCGCGCTCAAAGGCAGTCTGGCACCTTCATCCCTTCCCATGCTCACCCACGGCTCCCCCCCTATATATACATATTGCACAAGGAGCTTGGTGACAGCAACACCCATTGCTTTCCCTGAGGATGTATATTTCTTAGTATGCGCACGGCGTCGAGGCACAGGTGAAGCCAACGGGGCTAGTTTCTGCGCCCTATGTCGAGGAAAATCAAGGCAACGGGCTAGTGTATGGGCACAACGTCGAGGAGACTCAAGGAGATGGGGCTAATTTTCAGGTCACCGTTCGAGAAATCAAGGCAACGTGTTGGGGGGGATGGCCTCTTTCATGGGTCGTGGGGCTTGGCTTGGCATGCCTCGTGTGTGCTCGATACAGCCTCACGATTCTTATTTGCCCATCAACCATGCCGGGCACCTATGAGAATGAGACCCCATGGTACCCCCTATATATACATATTGCACAAAGAGCTTGGTGACAGGAACAGACATTGATTTCCCTGATGATGCATAATTTTTGGACACACACGACTTGGGGGCGAGGGGACACGGGAGTGGGGCGCCAATGGGGGGCGTTTTGGCCCCATTTTCGTCAAGAGCGGGCGTCTTGGCCATGCCTTGAGCGTGCCAGCCTCGAGAGCCTTGGGCGTTGGACACCCTTGGGGCGCCAATGGGCAGCAGTCCCATGGTTCCCCTATATATACATATTATACAAAGAGCTTGGTGACAGGAACAGACATTGATTTGCCCAAGGATGCATAATTGTGCGAAATCGTCCATAACTCGCTCGAATTAATTCGGATTGACACAAAATTTTGTAGGGATGCTTTTTATTATAAATGAAAAGCTTTGAAATAAATAAAAAAAAAAAAACAAAATGTCATGTTTGAGGCGTAAATGTTTGTGTCCTATCCTTGGTCATGCCTTGAAGCGATGGTTCCCTACTTGTTGGAATGTCGCTCAAATCAAGTAGGAATGCCATTGAAAATTTGTGTGGGTCGTTGTTAACATAGACGAATGGACTTGAAATGAAAATATATCATATTTGGGTGTTTGTCCCTGTCGCCTGGTGATA
>NW_027629863.1:52500-54205 GCF_052625555.1 Lactuca saligna
TCTTGGCCATGCCTTGAGCGTGCCAGCCTCGAGAGCCTTGGGCGTTGGACACCCTTGGGGCGCCAATGGGCAGCAGTCCCATGGTTCCCCTATATATACATATTATACAAAGAGCTTGGTGACAGGAACAGACATTGATTTGCCCAAGGATGCATAATTGTGCGAAATCGTCCATAACTCGCTCGAATTAATTCGGATTGACACAAAATTTTGTAGGGATGCTTTTTATTATAAATGAAAAGCTTTGAAATAAATAAAAAAAAAAAAACAAAATGTCATGTTTGAGGCGTAAATGTTTGTGTCCTATCCTTGGTCATGCCTTGAAGCGATGGTTCCCTACTTGTTGGAATGTCGCTCAAATCAAGTAGGAATGCCATTGAAAATTTGTGTGGGTCGTTGTTAACATAGACGAATGGACTTGAAATGAAAATATATCATATTTGGGTGTTTGTCCCTGTCGCCTGGTGATAGGCAGGCAGATAAGGCTTTTAGGTATTCATAAGTGGCTTAGATGAACTCGAAAGAACACGAGTTGATCGGATTGGAACTCATATATTCAATTTACTATGTACTAAGTAGGAACTACACTTTGCTCCCTTCATCGTTTGACTTGCTTAGAAATCTGCTCATGGTTTGTCAAGGCCCCTTGTTCCTTAGACCGATGAGGATGGGATTGGGTTGCTCATGGGCATGTGTGTGGCAAGATGCCTTGTTCCATTGGTCGTTCATGGGTGTTCGTGTACGAAGTAAACTTGTTCCCTTGGTCGTTCATGGGGTTGTGTGTGGGAAGAAGCCTTCTTCACTTGGTCGTTCATGTGTGTTTGTTTGGGAGGTAGCCTTGTTCCCTTGGTCGTTCATGGGAATGTGTGTGGCAATACGCATTGTTCCTTGGTCGTTCACACCCTTGTTCCCTTGGTCGTTCATGGGTCTGTGTGTGGGAAGAGGCTTTGTTCCCTTGGGTAGCCTGCTTGCCTTGCCAGCCCCGTATGCATTGTTCCCTTGGTCGTTCGTGGATGGGTTTGTGCGTGGCAAGGTTGCCTTGTTCCCTTGGTCGTTCATGGGCATGTGTGTGGCAAGGTGCCTTGTTCCCTTGGGTGGCTTGCCTTGCCAGCCTCGCTTGCTTAGGTTTCCCAACACACCTGTCGGGCACCAAGGGTGGTATTAGTCCCCATGTACCCCCTATATATACATAATGCACAAAGAGCTTGGTGACAGGAACAGACATTGATTAGCCCGAAGATGCATAATTCCCAACACCATGCCTTGTTCGTCATACACGCTTCTGGGCACCAAGTGGTGGTAGTCCCCCATGGGCATTTGTGTGGCAAGGTTGCCTTGTTGCCTTGGTCGTTCGTGGGCATGTGTGTGGCAAGGTGCCTTGTTCCCTTGGGTGGCTTGCCTTGCCAGCCTCGCTTGCTTAGGTTTCCCAACACACCTGTCGGGCACCAAGGGTGGTATTAGTCCCCATGTACCCCCTATATATACATAATGCACAAAGAGCTTGGTGACAGGAACAGACATTGATTAGCCCGAAGATGCATAATTCCCAACACCATGCCTTGTTCGTCATACACGCTTCTGGGCACCAAGTGGTGGTAGTCCCCCATGGGCATTTGTGTGGCAAGGTTGCCTTGTTGCCTTGGTCGTTCGTGGGCATGTGTGTGGCAAGGTGCCTTGTTCCCTTGGGTGGCTTGCCTTGCCAGCC
>NW_027629864.1:0-2500 GCF_052625555.1 Lactuca saligna
GATTTAGATTGTACTCATTCCAATTACCAGACTCGAATGAGCCCGGTATTGTTATTTATTGTCACTACCTCCCCGTGTCAGGATTGGGTAATTTGCGCGCCTGCTGCCTTCCTTGGATGTGGTAGCCGTTTCTCAGGCTCCCTCTCCGGAATCGAACCCTAATTCTCCGTCACCCGTCACCACCATAGTAGGCCACTATCCTACCATCGAAAGTTGATAGGGCAGAAATTTGAATGATGCGTCGCCGGCACGAGGGCCGTGCGATCCGTCGAGTTATCATGAATCATCGCAGCAACGGGCAGAGCCCGCGTCGACCTTTTATCTAATAAATGCATCCCTTCCAGAAGTCGGGGTTTGTTGCACGTATTAGCTCTAGAATTACTACGGTTATCCGAGTAGCAGATACCATCAAACAAACTATAACTGATTTAATGAGCCATTCGCAGTTTCACAGTCTGAATTTGTTCATACTTACACATGCATGGCTTAATCTTTGAGACAAGCATATGACTACTGGCAGGATCAACCAGGTAGCATTCCTCTTCGACTTAGCCTACCCTGCACCAACAAGTCAATGCAAGAAAGACAGTCGTCTAGAGAAGCGAAACGCTCATGTAGGGCAAAATACATGATCATGTCTGACCATGTGCCCACACCAGGTTCCATATCCAAGAGACCAAGCAACACTTCATAGGCCATGCCATCAACGCATCCGCATTGAAAACATGGACCACAAAGACAGCTTCAAGGTTCGTTGGCACCGCAAGCGACGCCTAACGAAAGGAAACTTTATTCAAACAGCACAATGCCATCAATTAGGTATGCAACACAGCAACCCACCATGTTCAAGGCAAATTAACCTTGTAACACAACTGAAGAGGTAAGAACGCATGGAAGTTGCTGCTCAAGCAGACATCCAACCACCCGTTACAAACCAAACACCACTCATGCACCTTTAGGGTAGACATCCCCGAAGATAATCCAACTAACAGCCACCAACTTGGCACAAGGCCATGCAAGCAACCATAAGCTAAAACAACCCCCAGAATGCACCAAACGATGCGCAAAAACGGACAGGCAATGCTGTTGACCTAAGCACATCATTGCTAGCTAGGCATGGGCAATACTGTATGTGCTCGGGCCGGGGATAGCAAGAAGGGGCCTCTTAATGCCTATCTCTGATCCTATACGACCAGCACTAGCCGGGCATGGGCACCAATCGTACCTCAGAGAAGACAAGTCTTATGTTGATGCAGTGTACGAAGCTACCCCGCCCACACAAAAACGCTAGCCAGGTATGGCCGGCATCTTTTATGCTTCCAAGATAATTTCAACACGCCATGATGATACTGAATGTCTGACAATGCTTCCTGATAATGCTTGCTTCCTCAGCGTCATCAGTGCTAAACCAATGCTAGCTACGCTTAGGCACCAACCGCACGTCTAACAAGGATAGACTAGCGTACCATAGTAGTATCACAAAAAGCAACACATGCCACTTTAACGCCTATCGTTTCCCAATCATCAGCACAAATCAAATGCTGGCTAGCACCAGTAGCACGTCAAACATAGATCAGCAAGCACATCATCATCGAATTGCCACACAAACAGCACCATCCCAAACTTCCAAAGCTAGACCACAACCCTGGATCGGTGTCGCAGAGACCTAACGAGGCATCCCCACACCACGCCAAGGCCCCCACTCGGAGGGGTATTATGCCACCGACTAGGAATCAAGCAACAGTCACCCAAGCTCGCGCTCAAAGGCAGTCTGGCACCTTCATCCCTTGCCATGCTCACCCACTGCTCCCCCCCTATATATACATATTGCACAAGGAGCTTGGTGACAGCAACACCCATTGCTTTCCCTGAGGATGTATATTTCTTAGTATGCGCACGGCGTCGAGGCACAGGTGAAGCCAACGGCGCTAGTTTCTGCGCCCTATGTCGAGGAAAATCAAGGCAACGGGCTAGTGTATGGGCACAACGTCGAGGAGACTCAAGGAGATGGGGCTATTTTTCAGGTCACCGTTCGAGAAATCAAGGCAACGTGTTGGGGGGGATGGCCTCTTTCATGGGTCGTGGGGCTTGGCTTGGCTTGCCTCGTGTGTGCTCGATACAGCCTCACGATTCTTATTTGCCCATCAACCATGCCGGGCACCTATGAGAATGAGACCCCATGGTACCCCCTATATATACATATTGCACAAAGAGCTTGGTGACAGGAACAGACATTGATTTCCCTGATGATGCATAATTTTTGGACACACACGACTTGGGGGCGAGGGGACACGGGAGTGGGGCGCCAATGGGGGGCGTTTTGGCCCCATTTTCGTCAAGAGCGGGCGTCTTGGCCATGCCTCGAGCGTGCCAGCCTCGAGAGCCTTGGGCGCTGGACATCCTTGGGGCGCCAATGGGCAGCAGTCCCATGGTTCCCCTATATATACATATTGCACAAAGAGCTTGGTGACAGGAACAGATATTGATTTGCCCAGGGATG
>NW_027629864.1:22500-25000 GCF_052625555.1 Lactuca saligna
GACCACAACCCTGGATCGGTGTCGCAGAGACCTAACGAGGCATCCCCACACCACGCCAAGGCCCCCACTCGGAGGGGTATTATGCCACCGACTAGGAATCAAGCAACAGTCACCCAAGCTCGCGCTCAAAGGCAGTCTGGCACCTTCATCCCTTGCCATGCTCACCCACTGCTCCCCCCCTATATATACATATTGCACAAGGAGCTTGGTGACAGCAACACCCATTGCTTTCCCTGAGGATGTATATTTCTTAGTATGCGCACGGCGTCGAGGCACAGGTGAAGCCAACGGCGCTAGTTTCTGCGCCCTATGTCGAGGAAAATCAAGGCAACGGGCTAGTGTATGGGCACAACGTCGAGGAGACTCAAGGAGATGGGGCTATTTTTCAGGTCACCGTTCGAGAAATCAAGGCAACGTGTTGGGGGGGATGGCCTCTTTCATGGGTCGTGGGGCTTGGCTTGGCTTGCCTCGTGTGTGCTCGATACAGCCTCACGATTCTTATTTGCCCATCAACCATGCCGGGCACCTATGAGAATGAGACCCCATGGTACCCCCTATATATACATATTGCACAAAGAGCTTGGTGACAGGAACAGACATTGATTTCCCTGATGATGCATAATTTTTGGACACACACGACTTGGGGGCGAGGGGACACGGGAGTGGGGCGCCAATGGGGGGCGTTTTGGCCCCATTTTCGTCAAGAGCGGGCGTCTTGGCCATGCCTCGAGCGTGCCAGCCTCGAGAGCCTTGGGCGCTGGACATCCTTGGGGCGCCAATGGGCAGCAGTCCCATGGTTCCCCTATATATACATATTGCACAAAGAGCTTGGTGACAGGAACAGATATTGATTTGCCCAGGGATGCATAATTGTGCGAAATCGTCCATAACTCGCTCGAATTAATTCGGATTGACACAAAATTTTGTAGGGATGCTTTTTATTATAAATGAAAAGCTTTGAAATGAAAAAAAAAAACAAAATGTCATGTTTGAGGCGTAAATGTTTGTGTCCTATCCTTGGTCACGCCTTGAAGCGTTGGTTCCCTACTTGTTGGAATGTCGCTCAAATCAAGTAGGAATGCCATTGAAACATTGTGTGGGTCATTGTTAACATAGACGAATGGACTTGAAATGAAAATATATCATATTTGGGTTTTTGTCCCTGTCGCCTGGTGATAGGCAGGCAGATAAGGCTTTTAGGTATTCATAGGTGGCTTAGATGAACTCGAAAGAACACGAGTTGATCGGATTGGAACTCATATATTCAATTTACTATGTACTAAGTAGGAACTACACTTTGCTCCCTTCATCGTTTGACTTGCTTAGAAATCTGCTCATGGTTTGTCAAGGCCCCTTGTTCCTTAGACCGATGAGGATGGGATTGGGTTGCTCATGGGCATGTGTGTGGCAAGATGCCTTGTTCCATTGGTCGTTCATGGGTGTTCGTGTACGAAGTAAACTTGTTCCCTTGGTCGTTCATGGGGTTGTGTGTGGGAAGAAGCCTTCTTCACTTGGTCGTTCATGTGTGTTTGTTTGGGAGGTAGCCTTGTTCCCTTGGTCGTTCATGGGAATGTGTGTGGCAATACGCATTGTTCCTTGGTCGTTCATACCCTTGTTCCCTTGGTCGTTCATGGGTCTGTGTGTGGGAAGAGGCGTTGTTCACTTGGGTAGCCTGCTTGCCTTGCCAGCCCCATATGCATTGTTCCCTTGGTCGTTAGTGGATGGGTTTGTGTGTGGCATGGTGCCTTGTTCCCTTGTGTGGCCTGACTGCTTGGCTTGACATGACCTAGCCTTGCCAGCCTCACATCCATTGTTCACTTGGTCGTTCATGGGCATGTGTGTGGCAAGGTGCCTTGTTCCCTTGGTCGTTCATGGGGTTGTGTGTGGGAAGAAGCCTTGTTCCCTTGGTCGTTCATGTGTGTTTGTTTGGGAGGTAGCCTTGTTCCCTTGGTCGTTCATGGGAATGTGTGTGGCAATACGCATTGTTCCTTGGTCGTTCATACCCTTGTTCCCTTGGTCGTTCATGGGTCTGTGTGTGGGAAGAGGCGTTGTTCCCTTGGTCGTTCGTTCATGGGTTTGTGTGTGGCAAGGTGCCTTGTTCCCTTGTGTAGCCTGACTGCTTGGCTTGACATGACCTAGCCTTGCCAGCCTCACATCAATTGTGTAGCCTGACTGCTTGGCTTGCCGTGACCTAGCCTTGCCAGCCTCACATCCATTGTTCCCTTGGTCGTTCATGCAAGGGTCTGTGTGTGGCAAGGTTGCCTTGTTCCCTTGGTCGTTAATGGGCATGTGTGTGGCAAGGTGCCTTGTTCCCTTGGTCGTTCATGGGCATGTGTGCGGCAAGGTGCCTTGTTCCCTTGGTCGTTCATGGGCATGTGTGCGGCAAGGTTGCCTTGTTCCCTTGGTCGTTCGTGGATGGGTTTGTGTGTGGCAAGGTGCCTTGTTCCCTTGGGTGGCTTGCCTTGCCAGCCTCGCTTGCTTAGGTTTCCCAACACACCTG
>NW_027629865.1:52500-53793 GCF_052625555.1 Lactuca saligna
AACGACCAAGGGAACAAGTTTACTTCGTACACGAACACCCATGAACGACCAATGGAACAAGGCATCTTGCCACACACATGCCCATGAGCAACCCAATCCCATCCTCATCGGTCTAAGGAACAAGGGGCCTTGACAAACCATGAGCAGATTTCTAAGCAAGTCAAACGATGAAGGAGCAAAGTGTAGTTCCTACTTAGTACATAGTAAATTGAATATATGAGTTCCAATCCGATCAACTCGTGTTCTTTCGAGTTCATCTAAGCCACTTATGAATACCTAAAAGCCTTATCTGCCTGCCTATCACCAGGCGACAGGGACAAACACCCAAATATGATATATTTTCATTTCAAGTCCATTCGTCTATGTTAACAACGACCCACACAAATTTTCAATGGCATTCCTACTTGATTTGAGCGACATTCCAACAAGTAGGGAACCATCGCTTCAAGGCATGACCAAGGATAGGACACAAACATTTACGCCTCAAACATGACATTTTGTTTTTTTTTTTTATTTATTTCAAAGCTTTTCATTTATAATAAAAAGCATCCCTACAAAATTTTGTGTCAATCCGAATTAATTCGAGCGAGTTATGGACGATTTCGCACAATTATGCATCCTTGGGCAAATCAATGTCTGTTCCTGTCACCAAGCTCTTTGTATAATATGTATATATAGGGGAACCATGGGACTGCTGCCCATTGGCGCCCCAAGGGTGTCCAACGCCCAAGGCTCTCGAGGCTGGCACGCTCAAGGCATGGCCAAGACGCCCGCTCTTGACGAAAATGGGGCCAAAACGCCCCCCATTGGCGCCCCACTCCCGTGTCCCCTCGCCCCCAAGTCGTGTGTGTCCAAAAATTATGCATCATCAGGGAAATCAATGTCTGTTCCTGTCACCAAGCTCTTTGTGCAATATGTATATATAGGGGGTACCATGGGGTCTCATTCTCATAGGTGCCCGGCATGGTTGATGGGCAAATAAGAATCGTGAGGCTGTATCGAGCACACACGAGGCATGCCAAGCCAAGCCCCACGACCCATGAAAGAGGCCATCCCCCCCAACACGTTGCCTTGATTTCTCGAACGGTGACCTGAAAATTAGCCCCATCTCCTTGAGTCTCCTCGACGTTGTGCCCATACACTAGCCCGTTGCCTTGATTTTCCTCGACATAGGGCGCAGAAACTAGCCCCGTTGGCTTCACCTGTGCCTCGACGCCGTGCGCATACTAAGAAATATACATCCTCAGGGAAAGCAATGGGTGTTGCTGTCACCAAGCTCCTTGTGCAATATGT
>NW_027629866.1:17500-20000 GCF_052625555.1 Lactuca saligna
GACAGGTGTGTTGGGAAACCTAAGCAAGCGAGGCTGGCAAGGCAAGCCACCCAAGGGAACAAGGCACCTTGCCACACACAAACCCATCCACGAACGACCAAGGGAACAAGGCAACCTTGCCGCACACATGCCCATGAACGACCAAGGGAACAAGGCACCTTGCCGCACACATGCCCATGAACGACCAAGGGAACAAGGCACCTTGCCACACACATGCCCATTAACGACCAAGGGAACAAGGCAACCTTGCCACACACAGACCCTTGCATGAACGACCAAGGGAACAATGGATGTGAGGCTGGCAAGGCTAGGTCACGGCAAGCCAAGCAGTCAGGCTACACAATTGATGTGAGGCTGGCAAGGCTAGGTCATGTCAAGCCAAGCAGTCAGGCTACACAAGGGAACAAGGCACCTTGCCACACACAAACCCATGAACGAACGACCAAGGGAACAACGCCTCTTCCCACACACAGACCCATGAACGACCAAGGGAACAAGGGTATGAACGACCAAGGAACAATGCGTATTGCCACACACATTCCCATGAACGACCAAGGGAACAAGGCTACCTCCCAAACAAACACACATGAACGACCAAGGGAACAAGGCTTCTTCCCACACACAACCCCATGAACGACCAAGGGAACAAGGCACCTTGCCACACACATGCCCATGAACGACCAAGTGAACAATGGATGTGAGGCTGGCAAGGCTAGGTCATGTCAAGCCAAGCAGTCAGGCCACACAAGGGAACAAGGCACCATGCCACACACAAACCCATCCACTAACGACCAAGGGAACAATGCATATGGGGCTGGCAAGGCAAGCAGGCTACCCAAGTGAACAACGCCTCTTCCCACACACAGACCCATGAACGACCAAGGGAACAAGGGTATGAACGACCAAGGAACAATGCGTATTGCCACACACATTCCCATGAACGACCAAGGGAACAAGGCTACCTCCCAAACAAACACACATGAACGACCAAGTGAAGAAGGCTTCTTCCCACACACAACCCCATGAACGACCAAGGGAACAAGTTTACTTCGTACACGAACACCCATGAACGACCAATGGAACAAGGCATCTTGCCACACACATGCCCATGAGCAACCCAATCCCATCCTCATCGGTCTAAGGAACAAGGGGCCTTGACAAACCATGAGCAGATTTCTAAGCAAGTCAAACGATGAAGGGAGCAAAGTGTAGTTCCTACTTAGTACATAGTAAATTGAATATATGAGTTCCAATCCGATCAACTCGTGTTCTTTCGAGTTCATCTAAGCCACCTATGAATACCTAAAAGCCTTATCTGCCTGCCTATCACCAGGCGACAGGGACAAAAACCCAAATATGATATATTTTCATTTCAAGTCCATTCGTCTATGTTAACAATGACCCACACAATGTTTCAATGGCATTCCTACTTGATTTGAGCGACATTCCAACAAGTAGGGAACCAACGCTTCAAGGCGTGACCAAGGATAGGACACAAACATTTACGCCTCAAACATGACATTTTGTTTTTTTTTTTCATTTCAAAGCTTTTCATTTATAATAAAAAGCATCCCTACAAAATTTTGTGTCAATCCGAATTAATTCGAGCGAGTTATGGACGATTTCGCACAATTATGCATCCCTGGGCAAATCAATATCTGTTCCTGTCACCAAGCTCTTTGTGCAATATGTATATATAGGGGAACCATGGGACTGCTGCCCATTGGCGCCCCAAGGATGTCCAGCGCCCAAGGCTCTCGAGGCTGGCACGCTCGAGGCATGGCCAAGACGCCCGCTCTTGACGAAAATGGGGCCAAAACGCCCCCCATTGGCGCCCCACTCCCGTGTCCCCTCGCCCCCAAGTCGTGTGTGTCCAAAAATTATGCATCATCAGGGAAATCAATGTCTGTTCCTGTCACCAAGCTCTTTGTGCAATATGTATATATAGGGGGTACCATGGGGTCTCATTCTCATAGGTGCCCGGCATGGTTGATGGGCAAATAAGAATCGTGAGGCTGTATCGAGCACACACGAGGCAAGCCAAGCCAAGCCCCACGACCCATGAAAGAGGCCATCCCCCCCAACACGTTGCCTTGATTTCTCGAACGGTGACCTGAAAAATAGCCCCATCTCCTTGAGTCTCCTCGACGTTGTGCCCATACACTAGCCCGTTGCCTTGATTTTCCTCGACATAGGGCGCAGAAACTAGCGCCGTTGGCTTCACCTGTGCCTCGACGCCGTGCGCATACTAAGAAATATACATCCTCAGGGAAAGCAATGGGTGTTGCTGTCACCAAGCTCCTTGTGCAATATGTATATATAGGGGGGGAGCAGTGGGTGAGCATGGCAAGGGATGAAGGTGCCAGACTGCCTTTGAGCGCGAGCTTGGGTGACTGTTGCTTGATTCCTAGTCGGTGGCATAATACCCCTCCGAGTGGGGGCCTTGGCGTGGTGTGGGGATGCCTCGTTAGGTCTCTGCGACACCGATCCAGGGTTGTGG
>NW_027629867.1:5000-7500 GCF_052625555.1 Lactuca saligna
CTTCCAAGATAATTTCAACACGCCATGATGATACTGAATGTCTGACAATGCTTCCTGATAATGCTTGCTTCCTCAGCGTCATCAGTGCTAAACCAATGCTAGCTACGCTTAGGCACCAACCGCACGTCTAACAAGGATAGACTAGCGTACCATAGTAGTATCACAAAAAGCAACACATGCCACTTTAACGCCTATCGTTTCCCAATCATCAGCACAAATCAAATGCTGGCTAGCACCAGTAGCACGTCAAACATAGATCAGCAAGCACATCATCATCGAATTGCCACACAAACAGCACCATCCCAAACTTCCAAAGCTAGACCACAACCCTGGATCGGTGTCGCAGAGACCTAACGAGGCATCCCCACACCACGCCAAGGCCCCCACTCGGAGGGGTATTATGCCACCGACTAGGAATCAAGCAACAGTCACCCAAGCTCGCGCTCAAAGGCAGTCTGGCACCTTCATCCCTTGCCATGCTCACCCACTGCTCCCCCCCTATATATACATATTGCACAAGGAGCTTGGTGACAGCAACACCCATTGCTTTCCCTGAGGATGTATATTTCTTAGTATGCGCACGGCGTCGAGGCACAGGTGAAGCCAACGGCGCTAGTTTCTGCGCCCTATGTCGAGGAAAATCAAGGCAACGGGCTAGTGTATGGGCACAACGTCGAGGAGACTCAAGGAGATGGGGCTATTTTTCAGGTCACCGTTCGAGAAATCAAGGCAACGTGTTGGGGGGGATGGCCTCTTTCATGGGTCGTGGGGCTTGGCTTGGCTTGCCTCGTGTGTGCTCGATACAGCCTCACGATTCTTATTTGCCCATCAACCATGCCGGGCACCTATGAGAATGAGACCCCATGGTACCCCCTATATATACATATTGCACAAAGAGCTTGGTGACAGGAACAGACATTGATTTCCCTGATGATGCATAATTTTTGGACACACACGACTTGGGGGCGAGGGGACACGGGAGTGGGGCGCCAATGGGGGGCGTTTTGGCCCCATTTTCGTCAAGAGCGGGCGTCTTGGCCATGCCTCGAGCGTGCCAGCCTCGAGAGCCTTGGGCGCTGGACATCCTTGGGGCGCCAATGGGCAGCAGTCCCATGGTTCCCCTATATATACATATTGCACAAAGAGCTTGGTGACAGGAACAGATATTGATTTGCCCAGGGATGCATAATTGTGCGAAATCGTCCATAACTCGCTCGAATTAATTCGGATTGACACAAAATTTTGTAGGGATGCTTTTTATTATAAATGAAAAGCTTTGAAATGAAAAAAAAAAACAAAATGTCATGTTTGAGGCGTAAATGTTTGTGTCCTATCCTTGGTCACGCCTTGAAGCGTTGGTTCCCTACTTGTTGGAATGTCGCTCAAATCAAGTAGGAATGCCATTGAAACATTGTGTGGGTCATTGTTAACATAGACGAATGGACTTGAAATGAAAATATATCATATTTGGGTTTTTGTCCCTGTCGCCTGGTGATAGGCAGGCAGATAAGGCTTTTAGGTATTCATAGGTGGCTTAGATGAACTCGAAAGAACACGAGTTGATCGGATTGGAACTCATATATTCAATTTACTATGTACTAAGTAGGAACTACACTTTGCTCCCTTCATCGTTTGACTTGCTTAGAAATCTGCTCATGGTTTGTCAAGGCCCCTTGTTCCTTAGACCGATGAGGATGGGATTGGGTTGCTCATGGGCATGTGTGTGGCAAGATGCCTTGTTCCATTGGTCGTTCATGGGTGTTCGTGTACGAAGTAAACTTGTTCCCTTGGTCGTTCATGGGGTTGTGTGTGGGAAGAAGCCTTCTTCACTTGGTCGTTCATGTGTGTTTGTTTGGGAGGTAGCCTTGTTCCCTTGGTCGTTCATGGGAATGTGTGTGGCAATACGCATTGTTCCTTGGTCGTTCATACCCTTGTTCCCTTGGTCGTTCATGGGTCTGTGTGTGGGAAGAGGCGTTGTTCACTTGGGTAGCCTGCTTGCCTTGCCAGCCCCATATGCATTGTTCCCTTGGTCGTTAGTGGATGGGTTTGTGTGTGGCATGGTGCCTTGTTCCCTTGTGTGGCCTGACTGCTTGGCTTGACATGACCTAGCCTTGCCAGCCTCACATCCATTGTTCACTTGGTCGTTCATGGGCATGTGTGTGGCAAGGTGCCTTGTTCCCTTGGTCGTTCATGGGGTTGTGTGTGGGAAGAAGCCTTGTTCCCTTGGTCGTTCATGTGTGTTTGTTTGGGAGGTAGCCTTGTTCCCTTGGTCGTTCATGGGAATGTGTGTGGCAATACGCATTGTTCCTTGGTCGTTCATACCCTTGTTCCCTTGGTCGTTCATGGGTCTGTGTGTGGGAAGAGGCGTTGTTCCCTTGGTCGTTCGTTCATGGGTTTGTGTGTGGCAAGGTGCCTTGTTCCCTTGTGTAGCCTGACTGCTTGGCTTGACATGACCTAGCCTTGCCAGCCTCACATCAATTGTGTAGCCTGACTGCTTGGC
>NW_027629868.1:217500-220695 GCF_052625555.1 Lactuca saligna
CCCCACACCACGCCAAGGCCCCCACTCGGAGGGGTATTATGCCACCGACTAGGAATCAAGCAACAGTCACCCAAGCTCGCGCTCAAAGGCAGTCTGGCACCTTCATCCCTTCCCATGCTCACCCACGGCTCCCCCCCTATATATACATATTGCACAAGGAGCTTGGTGACAGCAACACCCATTGCTTTCCCTGAGGATGTATATTTCTTAGTATGCGCACGGCGTCGAGGCACAGGTGAAGCCAACGGGGCTAGTTTCTGCGCCCTATGTCGAGGAAAATCAAGGCAACGGGCTAGTGTATGGGCACAACGTCGAGGAGACTCAAGGAGATGGGGCTAATTTTCAGGTCACCGTTCGAGAAATCAAGGCAACGTGTTGGGGGGGATGGCCTCTTTCATGGGTCGTGGGGCTTGGCTTGGCATGCCTCGTGTGTGCTCGATACAGCCTCACGATTCTTATTTGCCCATCAACCATGCCGGGCACCTATGAGAATGAGACCCCATGGTACCCCCTATATATACATATTGCACAAAGAGCTTGGTGACAGGAACAGACATTGATTTCCCTGATGATGCATAATTTTTGGACACACACGACTTGGGGGCGAGGGGACACGGGAGTGGGGCGCCAATGGGGGGCGTTTTGGCCCCATTTTCGTCAAGAGCGGGCGTCTTGGCCATGCCTTGAGCGTGCCAGCCTCGAGAGCCTTGGGCGTTGGACACCCTTGGGGCGCCAATGGGCAGCAGTCCCATGGTTCCCCTATATATACATATTATACAAAGAGCTTGGTGACAGGAACAGACATTGATTTGCCCAAGGATGCATAATTGTGCGAAATCGTCCATAACTCGCTCGAATTAATTCGGATTGACACAAAATTTTGTAGGGATGCTTTTTATTATAAATGAAAAGCTTTGAAATAAATAAAAAAAAAAAACAAAATGTCATGTTTGAGGCGTAAATGTTTGTGTCCTATCCTTGGTCATGCCTTGAAGCGATGGTTCCCTACTTGTTGGAATGTCGCTCAAATCAAGTAGGAATGCCATTGAAAATTTGTGTGGGTCGTTGTTAACATAGACGAATGGACTTGAAATGAAAATATATCATATTTGGGTGTTTGTCCCTGTCGCCTGGTGATAGGCAGGCAGATAAGGCTTTTAGGTATTCATAAGTGGCTTAGATGAACTCGAAAGAACACGAGTTGATCGGATTGGAACTCATATATTCAATTTACTATGTACTAAGTAGGAACTACACTTTGCTCCCTTCATCGTTTGACTTGCTTAGAAATCTGCTCATGGTTTGTCAAGGCCCCTTGTTCCTTAGACCGATGAGGATGGGATTGGGTTGCTCATGGGCATGTGTGTGGCAAGATGCCTTGTTCCATTGGTCGTTCATGGGTGTTCGTGTACGAAGTAAACTTGTTCCCTTGGTCGTTCATGGGGTTGTGTGTGGGAAGAAGCCTTCTTCACTTGGTCGTTCATGTGTGTTTGTTTGGGAGGTAGCCTTGTTCCCTTGGTCGTTCATGGGAATGTGTGTGGCAATACGCATTGTTCCTTGGTCGTTCACACCCTTGTTCCCTTGGTCGTTCATGGGTCTGTGTGTGGGAAGAGGCTTTGTTCCCTTGGGTAGCCTGCTTGCCTTGCCAGCCCCGTATGCATTGTTCCCTTGGTCGTTCGTGGATGGGTTTGTGCGTGGCAAGGTTGCCTTGTTCCCTTGGTCGTTCATGGGCATGTGTGTGGCAAGGTGCCTTGTTCCCTTGGGTGGCTTGCCTTGCCAGCCTCGCTTGCTTAGGTTTCCCAACACACCTGTCGGGCACCAAGGGTGGTATTAGTCCCCATGTACCCCCTATATATACATAATGCACAAAGAGCTTGGTGACAGGAACAGACATTGATTAGCCCGAAGATGCATAATTCCCAACACCATGCCTTGTTCGTCATACACGCTTCTGGGCACCAAGTGGTGGTAGTCCCCCATGGGCATTTGTGTGGCAAGGTTGCCTTGTTGCCTTGGTCGTTCGTGGGCATGTGTGTGGCAAGGTGCCTTGTTCCCTTGGGTGGCTTGCCTTGCCAGCCTCGCTTGCTTAGGTTTCCCAACACACCTGTCGGGCACCAAGGGTGGTATTAGTCCCCATGTACCCCCTATATATACATAATGCACAAAGAGCTTGGTGACAGGAACAGACATTGATTAGCCCGAAGATGCATAATTCCCAACACCATGCCTTGTTCGTCATACACGCTTCTGGGCACCAAGTGGTGGTAGTCCCCCATGGGCATTTGTGTGGCAAGGGTTGCCTTGTTGCCTTGGTCGTTCGTGGGCATGTGTGTGGCAAGGTGCCTTGTTCCCTTGGGTGGCTTGCCTTGCCAGCCTCGCTTGCTTAGGTTTCCCAACACACCTGTCGGGCACCAAGGGTGGTATTAGTCCCCATGTACCCCCTATATATACATAATGCACAAAGAGCTTGGTGACAGGAACAGACATTGATTAGCCCGAAGATGCATAATTCCCAACACCATGCCTTGTTCGTCATACACGCTTCTGGGCACCAAGTGGTGGTAGTCCCCATGGGCATTTGTGTGGCAAGGTTGCCTTGTTGCCTTGGTCGTTCGTGGGCATGTGTGTGGCAAGGTGCCTTGTTCCCTTGGGTGGCTTGCCTTGCCAGCCTCGCTTGCTTAGGTTTCCCAACACACCTGTCGGGCACCAAGGGTGGTATTAGTCCCCATGTACCCCCTATATATACATAATGCACAAAGAGCTTGGTGACAGGAACAGACATTGATTAGCCCGAAGATGCATAATTCCCAACACCATGCCTTGTTCGTCATATACGCTTGTTCCCTTGGTCGTTTCTCGGCCACTGATTTTCTCGAGGATGCATAATTCCCAACAGCATGCCTTGTTCGTCATATACTCTTCTGGGCACCAAGTGGTGGTAGTCCCCCCATTGCCTATATACGACAAGGGAAACTTTGTAGATTGACTTGGAACTTTTTTTTGCCAAGTAACAAAATGTCTGAAAATTTACCAACTGTCGGAGAGCCAGCCTCTTGTCCGTATGCATGGAAGGAAAAAATGAGGGGGCTTGCTTTGGGGGGGAGGGACGAATCTGAGCGACGCAGGGCTGAATCTCAGTGGATCGTGGCAGCAAGGCCACTCTGCCACTTACAATACCCCGTCGCGTATTTAAGT
>NW_027629869.1:20000-22500 GCF_052625555.1 Lactuca saligna
CAAGGGAACAAGGCAACCTTGCCACACACAGACCCTTGCATGAACGACCAAGGGAACAATGGATGTGAGGCTGGCAAGGCTAGGTCACGGCAAGCCAAGCAGTCAGGCTACACAATTGATGTGAGGCTGGCAAGGCTAGGTCATGTCAAGCCAAGCAGTCAGGCTACACAAGGGAACAAGGCACCTTGCCACACACAAACCCATGAACGAACGACCAAGGGAACAACGCCTCTTCCCACACACAGACCCATGAACGACCAAGGGAACAAGGGTATGAACGACCAAGGAACAATGCGTATTGCCACACACATTCCCATGAACGACCAAGGGAACAAGGCTACCTCCCAAACAAACACACATGAACGACCAAGGGAACAAGGCTTCTTCCCACACACAACCCCATGAACGACCAAGGGAACAAGGCACCTTGCCACACACATGCCCATGAACGACCAAGTGAACAATGGATGTGAGGCTGGCAAGGCTAGGTCATGTCAAGCCAAGCAGTCAGGCCACACAAGGGAACAAGGCACCATGCCACACACAAACCCATCCACTAACGACCAAGGGAACAATGCATATGGGGCTGGCAAGGCAAGCAGGCTACCCAAGTGAACAACGCCTCTTCCCACACACAGACCCATGAACGACCAAGGGAACAAGGGTATGAACGACCAAGGAACAATGCGTATTGCCACACACATTCCCATGAACGACCAAGGGAACAAGGCTACCTCCCAAACAAACACACATGAACGACCAAGTGAAGAAGGCTTCTTCCCACACACAACCCCATGAACGACCAAGGGAACAAGTTTACTTCGTACACGAACACCCATGAACGACCAATGGAACAAGGCATCTTGCCACACACATGCCCATGAGCAACCCAATCCCATCCTCATCGGTCTAAGGAACAAGGGGCCTTGACAAACCATGAGCAGATTTCTAAGCAAGTCAAACGATGAAGGGAGCAAAGTGTAGTTCCTACTTAGTACATAGTAAATTGAATATATGAGTTCCAATCCGATCAACTCGTGTTCTTTCGAGTTCATCTAAGCCACCTATGAATACCTAAAAGCCTTATCTGCCTGCCTATCACCAGGCGACAGGGACAAAAACCCAAATATGATATATTTTCATTTCAAGTCCATTCGTCTATGTTAACAATGACCCACACAATGTTTCAATGGCATTCCTACTTGATTTGAGCGACATTCCAACAAGTAGGGAACCAACGCTTCAAGGCGTGACCAAGGATAGGACACAAACATTTACGCCTCAAACATGACATTTTGTTTTTTTTTTTCATTTCAAAGCTTTTCATTTATAATAAAAAGCATCCCTACAAAATTTTGTGTCAATCCGAATTAATTCGAGCGAGTTATGGACGATTTCGCACAATTATGCATCCCTGGGCAAATCAATATCTGTTCCTGTCACCAAGCTCTTTGTGCAATATGTATATATAGGGGAACCATGGGACTGCTGCCCATTGGCGCCCCAAGGATGTCCAGCGCCCAAGGCTCTCGAGGCTGGCACGCTCGAGGCATGGCCAAGACGCCCGCTCTTGACGAAAATGGGGCCAAAACGCCCCCCATTGGCGCCCCACTCCCGTGTCCCCTCGCCCCCAAGTCGTGTGTGTCCAAAAATTATGCATCATCAGGGAAATCAATGTCTGTTCCTGTCACCAAGCTCTTTGTGCAATATGTATATATAGGGGGTACCATGGGGTCTCATTCTCATAGGTGCCCGGCATGGTTGATGGGCAAATAAGAATCGTGAGGCTGTATCGAGCACACACGAGGCAAGCCAAGCCAAGCCCCACGACCCATGAAAGAGGCCATCCCCCCCAACACGTTGCCTTGATTTCTCGAACGGTGACCTGAAAAATAGCCCCATCTCCTTGAGTCTCCTCGACGTTGTGCCCATACACTAGCCCGTTGCCTTGATTTTCCTCGACATAGGGCGCAGAAACTAGCGCCGTTGGCTTCACCTGTGCCTCGACGCCGTGCGCATACTAAGAAATATACATCCTCAGGGAAAGCAATGGGTGTTGCTGTCACCAAGCTCCTTGTGCAATATGTATATATAGGGGGGGAGCAGTGGGTGAGCATGGCAAGGGATGAAGGTGCCAGACTGCCTTTGAGCGCGAGCTTGGGTGACTGTTGCTTGATTCCTAGTCGGTGGCATAATACCCCTCCGAGTGGGGGCCTTGGCGTGGTGTGGGGATGCCTCGTTAGGTCTCTGCGACACCGATCCAGGGTTGTGGTCTAGCTTTGGAAGTTTGGGATGGTGCTGTTTGTGTGGCAATTCGATGATGATGTGCTTGCTGATCTATGTTTGACGTGCTACTGGTGCTAGCCAGCATTTGATTTGTGCTGATGATTGGGAAACGATAGGCGTTAAAGTGGCATGTGTTGCTTTTTGTGATACTACTATGGTACGCTAGTCTATCCTTGTTAGACGTGCGGTTGGTGCCTAAGCGTAGCTAGCATTG
>NW_027629870.1:50000-52500 GCF_052625555.1 Lactuca saligna
ACCTAAGCAAGCGAGGCTGGCAAGGCAAGCCACCCAAGGGAACAAGGCACCTTGCCACACACATGCCCACGAACGACCAAGGCAACAAGGCAACCTTGCCACACAAATGCCCATGGGGGACTACCACCACTTGGTGCCCAGAAGCGTGTATGACGAACAAGGCATGGTGTTGGGAATTATGCATCTTCGGGCTAATCAATGTCTGTTCCTGTCACCAAGCTCTTTGTGCATTATGTATATATAGGGGGTACATGGGGACTAATACCACCCTTGGTGCCCGACAGGTGTGTTGGGAAACCTAAGCAAGCGAGGCTGGCAAGGCAAGCCACCCAAGGGAACAAGGCACCTTGCCACACACATGCCCATGAACGACCAAGGGAACAAGGCAACCTTGCCACGCACAAACCCATCCACGAACGACCAAGGGAACAATGCATACGGGGCTGGCAAGGCAAGCAGGCTACCCAAGGGAACAAAGCCTCTTCCCACACACAGACCCATGAACGACCAAGGGAACAAGGGTGTGAACGACCAAGGAACAATGCGTATTGCCACACACATTCCCATGAACGACCAAGGGAACAAGGCTACCTCCCAAACAAACACACATGAACGACCAAGTGAAGAAGGCTTCTTCCCACACACAACCCCATGAACGACCAAGGGAACAAGTTTACTTCGTACACGAACACCCATGAACGACCAATGGAACAAGGCATCTTGCCACACACATGCCCATGAGCAACCCAATCCCATCCTCATCGGTCTAAGGAACAAGGGGCCTTGACAAACCATGAGCAGATTTCTAAGCAAGTCAAACGATGAAGGGAGCAAAGTGTAGTTCCTACTTAGTACATAGTAAATTGAATATATGAGTTCCAATCCGATCAACTCGTGTTCTTTCGAGTTCATCTAAGCCACTTATGAATACCTAAAAGCCTTATCTGCCTGCCTATCACCAGGCGACAGGGACAAACACCCAAATATGATATATTTTCATTTCAAGTCCATTCGTCTATGTTAACAACGACCCACACAAATTTTCAATGGCATTCCTACTTGATTTGAGCGACATTCCCACAAGTAGGGAACCATCGCTTCAAGGCATGACCAAGGATAGGACACAAACATTTACGCCTCAAACATGACATTTTGTTTTTTTTTTTTTATTTATTTCAAAGCTTTTCATTTATAATAAAAAGCATCCCTACAAAATTTTGTGTCAATCCGAATTAATTCGAGCGAGTTATGGACGATTTCGCACAATTATGCATCCTTGGGCAAATCAATGTCTGTTCCTGTCACCAAGCTCTTTGTATAATATGTATATATAGGGGAACCATGGGACTGCTGCCCATTGGCGCCCCAAGGGTGTCCAACGCCCAAGGCTCTCGAGGCTGGCACGCTCAAGGCATGGCCAAGACGCCCGCTCTTGACGAAAATGGGGCCAAAACGCCCCCCATTGGCGCCCCACTCCCGTGTCCCCTCGCCCCCAAGTCGTGTGTGTCCAAAAATTATGCATCATCAGGGAAATCAATGTCTGTTCCTGTCACCAAGCTCTTTGTGCAATATGTATATATAGGGGGTACCATGGGGTCTCATTCTCATAGGTGCCCGGCATGGTTGATGGGCAAATAAGAATCGTGAGGCTGTATCGAGCACACACGAGGCATGCCAAGCCAAGCCCCACGACCCATGAAAGAGGCCATCCCCCCCAACACGTTGCCTTGATTTCTCGAACGGTGACCTGAAAATTAGCCCCATCTCCTTGAGTCTCCTCGACGTTGTGCCCATACACTAGCCCGTTGCCTTGATTTTCCTCGACATAGGGCGCAGAAACTAGCCCCGTTGGCTTCACCTGTGCCTCGACGCCGTGCGCATACTAAGAAATATACATCCTCAGGGAAAGCAATGGGTGTTGCTGTCACCAAGCTCCTTGTGCAATATGTATATATAGGGGGGGAGCCGTGGGTGAGCATGGGAAGGGATGAAGGTGCCAGACTGCCTTTGAGCGCGAGCTTGGGTGACTGTTGCTTGATTCCTAGTCGGTGGCATAATACCCCTCCGAGTGGGGGCCTTGGCGTGGTGTGGGGATGCCTCGTTAGGTCTCTGCGACACCGATCCAGGGTTGTGGTCTAGCTTTGGAAGTTTGGGATGGTGCTGTTTGTGTGGCAATTCGATGACGATGTGCTTGCTGATCTATGTTTGACGTGCTACTGGTGCTAGCCAGCATTTGATTTGTGCTGATGATTGGGAAAAGATAGGCGTTAAAGTGGCATGTGTTGCTTTTTGTGATACTACTATGGTACGCTAGTCTATCCTTGTTAGATGTGCGGTTGGTGCCTAAGCGTAGCTAGCATTGGTTTAGCACCGATGACGCTGAGGAAGCAAGCATTATCAGGAAGCATTGTTAGACATTCAGTATCATCATGGCGTGTTGAAATTATCTTGGAAGCATAAAAGATGCCGGCCATACCTGGCTGGCGTTTTTGTGTGGGCG
>NW_027629870.1:60000-62500 GCF_052625555.1 Lactuca saligna
CTGTTCCTGTCACCAAGCTCTTTGTGCATTATGTATATATAGGGGGTACATGGGGACTAATACCACCCTTGGTGCCCGACAGGTGTGTTGGGAAACCTAAGCAAGCGAGGCTGGCAAGGCAAGCCACCCAAGGGAACAAGGCACCTTGCCACACACATGCCCACGAACGACCAAGGCAACAAGGCAACCTTGCCACACAAATGCCCATGGGGGACTACCACCACTTGGTGCCCAGAAGCGTGTATGACGAACAAGGCATGGTGTTGGGAATTATGCATCTTCGGGCTAATCAATGTCTGTTCCTGTCACCAAGCTCTTTGTGCATTATGTATATATAGGGGGTACATGGGGACTAATACCACCCTTGGTGCCCGACAGGTGTGTTGGGAAACCTAAGCAAGCGAGGCTGGCAAGGCAAGCCACCCAAGGGAACAAGGCACCTTGCCACACACATGCCCATGAACGACCAAGGGAACAAGGCAACCTTGCCACGCACAAACCCATCCACGAACGACCAAGGGAACAATGCATACGGGGCTGGCAAGGCAAGCAGGCTACCCAAGGGAACAAAGCCTCTTCCCACACACAGACCCATGAACGACCAAGGGAACAAGGGTGTGAACGACCAAGGAACAATGCGTATTGCCACACACATTCCCATGAACGACCAAGGGAACAAGGCTACCTCCCAAACAAACACACATGAACGACCAAGTGAAGAAGGCTTCTTCCCACACACAACCCCATGAACGACCAAGGGAACAAGTTTACTTCGTACACGAACACCCATGAACGACCAATGGAACAAGGCATCTTGCCACACACATGCCCATGAGCAACCCAATCCCATCCTCATCGGTCTAAGGAACAAGGGGCCTTGACAAACCATGAGCAGATTTCTAAGCAAGTCAAACGATGAAGGGAGCAAAGTGTAGTTCCTACTTAGTACATAGTAAATTGAATATATGAGTTCCAATCCGATCAACTCGTGTTCTTTCGAGTTCATCTAAGCCACTTATGAATACCTAAAAGCCTTATCTGCCTGCCTATCACCAGGCGACAGGGACAAACACCCAAATATGATATATTTTCATTTCAAGTCCATTCGTCTATGTTAACAACGACCCACACAAATTTTCAATGGCATTCCTACTTGATTTGAGCGACATTCCAACAAGTAGGGAACCATCGCTTCAAGGCATGACCAAGGATAGGACACAAACATTTACGCCTCAAACATGACATTTTGTTTTTTTTTTTTTATTTATTTCAAAGCTTTTCATTTATAATAAAAAGCATCCCTACAAAATTTTGTGTCAATCCGAATTAATTCGAGCGAGTTATGGACGATTTCGCACAATTATGCATCCTTGGGCAAATCAATGTCTGTTCCTGTCACCAAGCTCTTTGTATAATATGTATATATAGGGGAACCATGGGACTGCTGCCCATTGGCGCCCCAAGGGTGTCCAACGCCCAAGGCTCTCGAGGCTGGCACGCTCAAGGCATGGCCAAGACGCCCGCTCTTGACGAAAATGGGGCCAAAACGCCCCCCATTGGCGCCCCACTCCCGTGTCCCCTCGCCCCCAAGTCGTGTGTGTCCAAAAATTATGCATCATCAGGGAAATCAATGTCTGTTCCTGTCACCAAGCTCTTTGTGCAATATGTATATATAGGGGGTACCATGGGGTCTCATTCTCATAGGTGCCCGGCATGGTTGATGGGCAAATAAGAATCGTGAGGCTGTATCGAGCACACACGAGGCATGCCAAGCCAAGCCCCACGACCCATGAAAGAGGCCATCCCCCCCAACACGTTGCCTTGATTTCTCGAACGGTGACCTGAAAATTAGCCCCATCTCCTTGAGTCTCCTCGACGTTGTGCCCATACACTAGCCCGTTGCCTTGATTTTCCTCGACATAGGGCGCAGAAACTAGCCCCGTTGGCTTCACCTGTGCCTCGACGCCGTGCGCATACTAAGAAATATACATCCTCAGGGAAAGCAATGGGTGTTGCTGTCACCAAGCTCCTTGTGCAATATGTATATATAGGGGGGGAGCCGTGGGTGAGCATGGGAAGGGATGAAGGTGCCAGACTGCCTTTGAGCGCGAGCTTGGGTGACTGTTGCTTGATTCCTAGTCGGTGGCATAATACCCCTCCGAGTGGGGGCCTTGGCGTGGTGTGGGGATGCCTCGTTAGGTCTCTGCGACACCGATCCAGGGTTGTGGTCTAGCTTTGGAAGTTTGGGATGGTGCTGTTTGTGTGGCAATTCGATGACGATGTGCTTGCTGATCTATGTTTGACGTGCTACTGGTGCTAGCCAGCATTTGATTTGTGCTGATGATTGGGAAAAGATAGGCGTTAAAGTGGCATGTGTTGCTTTTTGTGATACTACTATGGTACGCTAGTCTATCCTTGTTAGATGTGCGGTTGGTGCCTAAGCGTAGCTAGCATTGGTTTAGCACCGATGACGCTGAGGAAGCAAGCATTATCAGGAAGC
>NW_027629871.1:0-2500 GCF_052625555.1 Lactuca saligna
AAAACGGACAGGCAATGCTGTTGACCTAAGCACATCATTGCTAGCTAGGCATGGGCAATACTGTATGTGCTCGGGCCGGGGATAGCAAGAAGGGGCCTCTTAATGCCTATCTCTGATCCTATACGACCAGCACTAGCCGGGCATGGGCACCAATCGTACCTCAGAGAAGACAAGTCTTATGTTGATGCAGTGTACGAAGCTACCCCGCCCACACAAAAACGCTAGCCAGGTATGGCCGGCATCTTTTATGCTTCCAAGATAATTTCAACACGCCATGATGATACTGAATGTCTGACAATGCTTCCTGATAATGCTTGCTTCCTCAGCGTCATCAGTGCTAAACCAATGCTAGCTACGCTTAGGCACCAACCGCACGTCTAACAAGGATAGACTAGCGTACCATAGTAGTATCACAAAAAGCAACACATGCCACTTTAACGCCTATCGTTTCCCAATCATCAGCACAAATCAAATGCTGGCTAGCACCAGTAGCACGTCAAACATAGATCAGCAAGCACATCATCATCGAATTGCCACACAAACAGCACCATCCCAAACTTCCAAAGCTAGACCACAACCCTGGATCGGTGTCGCAGAGACCTAACGAGGCATCCCCACACCACGCCAAGGCCCCCACTCGGAGGGGTATTATGCCACCGACTAGGAATCAAGCAACAGTCACCCAAGCTCGCGCTCAAAGGCAGTCTGGCACCTTCATCCCTTGCCATGCTCACCCACTGCTCCCCCCCTATATATACATATTGCACAAGGAGCTTGGTGACAGCAACACCCATTGCTTTCCCTGAGGATGTATATTTCTTAGTATGCGCACGGCGTCGAGGCACAGGTGAAGCCAACGGCGCTAGTTTCTGCGCCCTATGTCGAGGAAAATCAAGGCAACGGGCTAGTGTATGGGCACAACGTCGAGGAGACTCAAGGAGATGGGGCTATTTTTCAGGTCACCGTTCGAGAAATCAAGGCAACGTGTTGGGGGGGATGGCCTCTTTCATGGGTCGTGGGGCTTGGCTTGGCTTGCCTCGTGTGTGCTCGATACAGCCTCACGATTCTTATTTGCCCATCAACCATGCCGGGCACCTATGAGAATGAGACCCCATGGTACCCCCTATATATACATATTGCACAAAGAGCTTGGTGACAGGAACAGACATTGATTTCCCTGATGATGCATAATTTTTGGACACACACGACTTGGGGGCGAGGGGACACGGGAGTGGGGCGCCAATGGGGGGCGTTTTGGCCCCATTTTCGTCAAGAGCGGGCGTCTTGGCCATGCCTCGAGCGTGCCAGCCTCGAGAGCCTTGGGCGCTGGACATCCTTGGGGCGCCAATGGGCAGCAGTCCCATGGTTCCCCTATATATACATATTGCACAAAGAGCTTGGTGACAGGAACAGATATTGATTTGCCCAGGGATGCATAATTGTGCGAAATCGTCCATAACTCGCTCGAATTAATTCGGATTGACACAAAATTTTGTAGGGATGCTTTTTATTATAAATGAAAAGCTTTGAAATGAAAAAAAAAAACAAAATGTCATGTTTGAGGCGTAAATGTTTGTGTCCTATCCTTGGTCACGCCTTGAAGCGTTGGTTCCCTACTTGTTGGAATGTCGCTCAAATCAAGTAGGAATGCCATTGAAACATTGTGTGGGTCATTGTTAACATAGACGAATGGACTTGAAATGAAAATATATCATATTTGGGTTTTTGTCCCTGTCGCCTGGTGATAGGCAGGCAGATAAGGCTTTTAGGTATTCATAGGTGGCTTAGATGAACTCGAAAGAACACGAGTTGATCGGATTGGAACTCATATATTCAATTTACTATGTACTAAGTAGGAACTACACTTTGCTCCCTTCATCGTTTGACTTGCTTAGAAATCTGCTCATGGTTTGTCAAGGCCCCTTGTTCCTTAGACCGATGAGGATGGGATTGGGTTGCTCATGGGCATGTGTGTGGCAAGATGCCTTGTTCCATTGGTCGTTCATGGGTGTTCGTGTACGAAGTAAACTTGTTCCCTTGGTCGTTCATGGGGTTGTGTGTGGGAAGAAGCCTTCTTCACTTGGTCGTTCATGTGTGTTTGTTTGGGAGGTAGCCTTGTTCCCTTGGTCGTTCATGGGAATGTGTGTGGCAATACGCATTGTTCCTTGGTCGTTCATACCCTTGTTCCCTTGGTCGTTCATGGGTCTGTGTGTGGGAAGAGGCGTTGTTCACTTGGGTAGCCTGCTTGCCTTGCCAGCCCCATATGCATTGTTCCCTTGGTCGTTAGTGGATGGGTTTGTGTGTGGCATGGTGCCTTGTTCCCTTGTGTGGCCTGACTGCTTGGCTTGACATGACCTAGCCTTGCCAGCCTCACATCCATTGTTCACTTGGTCGTTCATGGGCATGTGTGTGGCAAGGTGCCTTGTTCCCTTGGTCGTTCATGGGGTTGTGTGTGGGAAGAAGCCTTGTTCCCTTGGTCGTTCATGTGTGTTTGTTTGGG
>NW_027629873.1:0-2500 GCF_052625555.1 Lactuca saligna
AACGAAAGGAAACTTTGTTCAAACAGCACAATGCCATCAATTAGGTATGCAACACAGCAACCCACCATGTTCAAGGCAAATTAACCTTGTAACACAACTGAAGAGGTAAGAACGCATGGAAGTTGCTGCTCAAGCAGACATCCAACCACCCGTTACAAACCAAACACCACTCATGCACCTTTAGGGTAGACATCCCCGAAGATAATCCAACTAACAGCCACCGACTTGGCACAAGGCCATGCAAGCAACCATAAGCTAAAACAACCCCCAGAATGCACCAAACGATGCGCAAAAACGGACAGGCAATGCTGTTGACCTAAGCACATCATTGCTAGCTAGGCATGGGCAATATTGTATGTGCTCGGGCCGGGGATAGCAAGAAGGGGCCTCTTAATGCCTATCTCTGATCCTATACGACCAGCGCTAGCCGGGCATGGGCACCAATCGTACCTCAGAGAAGACAAGTCTTATGTTGATGCAGTGTACGAAGCTACCCCGCCCACACAAAAACGCCAGCCAGGTATGGCCGGCATCTTTTATGCTTCCAAGATAATTTCAACACGCCATGATGATACTGAATGTCTAACAATGCTTCCTGATAATGCTTGCTTCCTCAGCGTCATCGGTGCTAAACCAATGCTAGCTACGCTTAGGCACCAACCGCACATCTAACAAGGATAGACTAGCGTACCATAGTAGTATCACAAAAAGCAACACATGCCACTTTAACGCCTATCTTTTCCCAATCATCAGCACAAATCAAATGCTGGCTAGCACCAGTAGCACGTCAAACATAGATCAGCAAGCACATCGTCATCGAATTGCCACACAAACAGCACCATCCCAAACTTCCAAAGCTAGACCACAACCCTGGATCGGTGTCGCAGAGACCTAACGAGGCATCCCCACACCACGCCAAGGCCCCCACTCGGAGGGGTATTATGCCACCGACTAGGAATCAAGCAACAGTCACCCAAGCTCGCGCTCAAAGGCAGTCTGGCACCTTCATCCCTTCCCATGCTCACCCACGGCTCCCCCCCTATATATACATATTGCACAAGGAGCTTGGTGACAGCAACACCCATTGCTTTCCCTGAGGATGTATATTTCTTAGTATGCGCACGGCGTCGAGGCACAGGTGAAGCCAACGGGGCTAGTTTCTGCGCCCTATGTCGAGGAAAATCAAGGCAACGGGCTAGTGTATGGGCACAACGTCGAGGAGACTCAAGGAGATGGGGCTAATTTTCAGGTCACCGTTCGAGAAATCAAGGCAACGTGTTGGGGGGGATGGCCTCTTTCATGGGTCGTGGGGCTTGGCTTGGCATGCCTCGTGTGTGCTCGATACAGCCTCACGATTCTTATTTGCCCATCAACCATGCCGGGCACCTATGAGAATGAGACCCCATGGTACCCCCTATATATACATATTGCACAAAGAGCTTGGTGACAGGAACAGACATTGATTTCCCTGATGATGCATAATTTTTGGACACACACGACTTGGGGGCGAGGGGACACGGGAGTGGGGCGCCAATGGGGGGCGTTTTGGCCCCATTTTCGTCAAGAGCGGGCGTCTTGGCCATGCCTTGAGCGTGCCAGCCTCGAGAGCCTTGGGCGTTGGACACCCTTGGGGCGCCAATGGGCAGCAGTCCCATGGTTCCCCTATATATACATATTATACAAAGAGCTTGGTGACAGGAACAGACATTGATTTGCCCAAGGATGCATAATTGTGCGAAATCGTCCATAACTCGCTCGAATTAATTCGGATTGACACAAAATTTTGTAGGGATGCTTTTTATTATAAATGAAAAGCTTTGAAATAAATAAAAAAAAAAAAACAAAATGTCATGTTTGAGGCGTAAATGTTTGTGTCCTATCCTTGGTCATGCCTTGAAGCGATGGTTCCCTACTTGTTGGAATGTCGCTCAAATCAAGTAGGAATGCCATTGAAAATTTGTGTGGGTCGTTGTTAACATAGACGAATGGACTTGAAATGAAAATATATCATATTTGGGTGTTTGTCCCTGTCGCCTGGTGATAGGCAGGCAGATAAGGCTTTTAGGTATTCATAAGTGGCTTAGATGAACTCGAAAGAACACGAGTTGATCGGATTGGAACTCATATATTCAATTTACTATGTACTAAGTAGGAACTACACTTTGCTCCCTTCATCGTTTGACTTGCTTAGAAATCTGCTCATGGTTTGTCAAGGCCCCTTGTTCCTTAGACCGATGAGGATGGGATTGGGTTGCTCATGGGCATGTGTGTGGCAAGATGCCTTGTTCCATTGGTCGTTCATGGGTGTTCGTGTACGAAGTAAACTTGTTCCCTTGGTCGTTCATGGGGTTGTGTGTGGGAAGAAGCCTTCTTCACTTGGTCGTTCATGTGTGTTTGTTTGGGAGGTAGCCTTGTTCCCTTGGTCGTTCATGGGAATGTGTGTGGCAATACGCATTGTTCCTTGGTCGTTCACACCCTTGTTCCCTTGGTCGTTCATGGG
>NW_027629873.1:47500-50000 GCF_052625555.1 Lactuca saligna
CACAAAAACGCCAGCCAGGTATGGCCGGCATCTTTTATGCTTCCAAGATAATTTCAACACGCCATGATGATACTGAATGTCTAACAATGCTTCCTGATAATGCTTGCTTCCTCAGCGTCATCGGTGCTAAACCAATGCTAGCTACGCTTAGGCACCAACCGCACATCTAACAAGGATAGACTAGCGTACCATAGTAGTATCACAAAAAGCAACACATGCCACTTTAACGCCTATCTTTTCCCAATCATCAGCACAAATCAAATGCTGGCTAGCACCAGTAGCACGTCAAACATAGATCAGCAAGCACATCGTCATCGAATTGCCACACAAACAGCACCATCCCAAACTTCCAAAGCTAGACCACAACCCTGGATCGGTGTCGCAGAGACCTAACGAGGCATCCCCACACCACGCCAAGGCCCCCACTCGGAGGGGTATTATGCCACCGACTAGGAATCAAGCAACAGTCACCCAAGCTCGCGCTCAAAGGCAGTCTGGCACCTTCATCCCTTCCCATGCTCACCCACGGCTCCCCCCCTATATATACATATTGCACAAGGAGCTTGGTGACAGCAACACCCATTGCTTTCCCTGAGGATGTATATTTCTTAGTATGCGCACGGCGTCGAGGCACAGGTGAAGCCAACGGGGCTAGTTTCTGCGCCCTATGTCGAGGAAAATCAAGGCAACGGGCTAGTGTATGGGCACAACGTCGAGGAGACTCAAGGAGATGGGGCTAATTTTCAGGTCACCGTTCGAGAAATCAAGGCAACGTGTTGGGGGGGATGGCCTCTTTCATGGGTCGTGGGGCTTGGCTTGGCATGCCTCGTGTGTGCTCGATACAGCCTCACGATTCTTATTTGCCCATCAACCATGCCGGGCACCTATGAGAATGAGACCCCATGGTACCCCCTATATATACATATTGCACAAAGAGCTTGGTGACAGGAACAGACATTGATTTCCCTGATGATGCATAATTTTTGGACACACACGACTTGGGGGCGAGGGGACACGGGAGTGGGGCGCCAATGGGGGGCGTTTTGGCCCCATTTTCGTCAAGAGCGGGCGTCTTGGCCATGCCTTGAGCGTGCCAGCCTCGAGAGCCTTGGGCGTTGGACACCCTTGGGGCGCCAATGGGCAGCAGTCCCATGGTTCCCCTATATATACATATTATACAAAGAGCTTGGTGACAGGAACAGACATTGATTTGCCCAAGGATGCATAATTGTGCGAAATCGTCCATAACTCGCTCGAATTAATTCGGATTGACACAAAATTTTGTAGGGATGCTTTTTATTATAAATGAAAAGCTTTGAAATAAATAAAAAAAAAAAACAAAATGTCATGTTTGAGGCGTAAATGTTTGTGTCCTATCCTTGGTCATGCCTTGAAGCGATGGTTCCCTACTTGTTGGAATGTCGCTCAAATCAAGTAGGAATGCCATTGAAAATTTGTGTGGGTCGTTGTTAACATAGACGAATGGACTTGAAATGAAAATATATCATATTTGGGTGTTTGTCCCTGTCGCCTGGTGATAGGCAGGCAGATAAGGCTTTTAGGTATTCATAAGTGGCTTAGATGAACTCGAAAGAACACGAGTTGATCGGATTGGAACTCATATATTCAATTTACTATGTACTAAGTAGGAACTACACTTTGCTCCCTTCATCGTTTGACTTGCTTAGAAATCTGCTCATGGTTTTGTCAAGGCCCCTTGTTCCTTAGACCGATGAGGATGGGATTGGGTTGCTCATGGGCATGTGTGTGGCAAGATGCCTTGTTCCATTGGTCGTTCATGGGTGTTCGTGTACGAAGTAAACTTGTTCCCTTGGTCGTTCATGGGGTTGTGTGTGGGAAGAAGCCTTCTTCACTTGGTCGTTCATGTGTGTTTGTTTGGGGAGGTAGCCTTGTTCCCTTGGTCGTTCATGGGAATGTGTGTGGCAATACGCATTGTTCCTTGGTCGTTCACACCCTTGTTCCCTTGGTCGTTCATGGGTCTGTGTGTGGGAAGAGGCTTTGTTCCCTTGGGTAGCCTGCTTGCCTTGCCAGCCCCGTATGCATTGTTCCCTTGGTCGTTCGTGGATGGGTTTGTGCGTGGCAAGGTTGCCTTGTTCCCTTGGTCGTTCATGGGCATGTGTGTGGCAAGGTGCCTTGTTCCCTTGGGTGGCTTGCCTTGCCAGCCTCGCTTGCTTAGGTTTCCCAACACACCTGTCGGGCACCAAGGGTGGTATTAGTCCCCATGTACCCCCTATATATACATAATGCACAAAGAGCTTGGTGACAGGAACAGACATTGATTAGCCCGAAGATGCATAATTCCCAACACCATGCTTGTTCGTCATACACGCTTCTGGGCACCAAGTGGTGGTAGTCCCCCATGGGCATTTGTGTGGCAAGGTTGCCTTGTTGCCTTGGTCGTTCGTGGGCATGTGTGTGGCAAGGTGCCTTGTTCCCTTGGGTGGCTTGCCTTGCCAGCCTCGCTTGCTTAGGTTTCCCA
>NW_027629874.1:5000-7500 GCF_052625555.1 Lactuca saligna
TCCCAATCATCAGCACAAATCAAATGCTGGCTAGCACCAGTAGCACGTCAAACATAGATCAGCAAGCACATCGTCATCGAATTGCCACACAAACAGCACCATCCCAAACTTCCAAAGCTAGACCACAACCCTGGATCGGTGTCGCAGAGACCTAACGAGGCATCCCCACACCACGCCAAGGCCCCCACTCGGAGGGGTATTATGCCACCGACTAGGAATCAAGCAACAGTCACCCAAGCTCGCGCTCAAAGGCAGTCTGGCACCTTCATCCCTTCCCATGCTCACCCACGGCTCCCCCCCTATATATACATATTGCACAAGGAGCTTGGTGACAGCAACACCCATTGCTTTCCCTGAGGATGTATATTTCTTAGTATGCGCACGGCGTCGAGGCACAGGTGAAGCCAACGGGGCTAGTTTCTGCGCCCTATGTCGAGGAAAATCAAGGCAACGGGCTAGTGTATGGGCACAACGTCGAGGAGACTCAAGGAGATGGGGCTAATTTTCAGGTCACCGTTCGAGAAATCAAGGCAACGTGTTGGGGGGGATGGCCTCTTTCATGGGTCGTGGGGCTTGGCTTGGCATGCCTCGTGTGTGCTCGATACAGCCTCACGATTCTTATTTGCCCATCAACCATGCCGGGCACCTATGAGAATGAGACCCCATGGTACCCCCTATATATACATATTGCACAAAGAGCTTGGTGACAGGAACAGACATTGATTTCCCTGATGATGCATAATTTTTGGACACACACGACTTGGGGGCGAGGGGACACGGGAGTGGGGCGCCAATGGGGGGCGTTTTGGCCCCATTTTCGTCAAGAGCGGGCGTCTTGGCCATGCCTTGAGCGTGCCAGCCTCGAGAGCCTTGGGCGTTGGACACCCTTGGGGCGCCAATGGGCAGCAGTCCCATGGTTCCCCTATATATACATATTATACAAAGAGCTTGGTGACAGGAACAGACATTGATTTGCCCAAGGATGCATAATTGTGCGAAATCGTCCATAACTCGCTCGAATTAATTCGGATTGACACAAAATTTTGTAGGGATGCTTTTTATTATAAATGAAAAGCTTTGAAATAAATAAAAAAAAAAAAACAAAATGTCATGTTTGAGGCGTAAATGTTTGTGTCCTATCCTTGGTCATGCCTTGAAGCGATGGTTCCCTACTTGTTGGAATGTCGCTCAAATCAAGTAGGAATGCCATTGAAAATTTGTGTGGGTCGTTGTTAACATAGACGAATGGACTTGAAATGAAAATATATCATATTTGGGTGTTTGTCCCTGTCGCCTGGTGATAGGCAGGCAGATAAGGCTTTTAGGTATTCATAAGTGGCTTAGATGAACTCGAAAGAACACGAGTTGATCGGATTGGAACTCATATATTCAATTTACTATGTACTAAGTAGGAACTACACTTTGCTCCCTTCATCGTTTGACTTGCTTAGAAATCTGCTCATGGTTTGTCAAGGCCCCTTGTTCCTTAGACCGATGAGGATGGGATTGGGTTGCTCATGGGCATGTGTGTGGCAAGATGCCTTGTTCCATTGGTCGTTCATGGGTGTTCGTGTACGAAGTAAACTTGTTCCCTTGGTCGTTCATGGGGTTGTGTGTGGGAAGAAGCCTTCTTCACTTGGTCGTTCATGTGTGTTTGTTTGGGAGGTAGCCTTGTTCCCTTGGTCGTTCATGGGAATGTGTGTGGCAATACGCATTGTTCCTTGGTCGTTCACACCCTTGTTCCCTTGGTCGTTCATGGGTCTGTGTGTGGGAAGAGGCTTTGTTCCCTTGGGTAGCCTGCTTGCCTTGCCAGCCCCGTATGCATTGTTCCCTTGGTCGTTCGTGGATGGGTTTGTGCGTGGCAAGGTTGCCTTGTTCCCTTGGTCGTTCATGGGCATGTGTGTGGCAAGGTGCCTTGTTCCCTTGGGTGGCTTGCCTTGCCAGCCTCGCTTGCTTAGGTTTCCCAACACACCTGTCGGGCACCAAGGGTGGTATTAGTCCCCATGTACCCCCTATATATACATAATGCACAAAGAGCTTGGTGACAGGAACAGACATTGATTAGCCCGAAGATGCATAATTCCCAACACCATGCCTTGTTCGTCATACACGCTTCTGGGCACCAAGTGGTGGTAGTCCCCCATGGGCATTTGTGTGGCAAGGTTGCCTTGTTGCCTTGGTCGTTCGTGGGCATGTGTGTGGCAAGGTGCCTTGTTCCCTTGGGTGGCTTGCCTTGCCAGCCTCGCTTGCTTAGGTTTCCCAACACACCTGTCGGGCACCAAGGGTGGTATTAGTCCCCATGTACCCCCTATATATACATAATGCACAAAGAGCTTGGTGACAGGAACAGACATTGATTAGCCCGAAGATGCATAATTCCCAACACCATGCCTTGTTCGTCATACACGCTTCTGGGCACCAAGTGGTGGTAGTCCCCCATGGGCATTTGTGTGGCAAGGTTGCCTTGTTGCCTTGGTCGTTCGTGGGCATGTGTGTGGCA
>NW_027629874.1:57500-60000 GCF_052625555.1 Lactuca saligna
GTCTGGCACCTTCATCCCTTCCCATGCTCACCCACGGCTCCCCCCCTATATATACATATTGCACAAGGAGCTTGGTGACAGCAACACCCATTGCTTTCCCTGAGGATGTATATTTCTTAGTATGCGCACGGCGTCGAGGCACAGGTGAAGCCAACGGGGCTAGTTTCTGCGCCCTATGTCGAGGAAAATCAAGGCAACGGGCTAGTGTATGGGCACAACGTCGAGGAGACTCAAGGAGATGGGGCTAATTTTCAGGTCACCGTTCGAGAAATCAAGGCAACGTGTTGGGGGGGATGGCCTCTTTCATGGGTCGTGGGGCTTGGCTTGGCATGCCTCGTGTGTGCTCGATACAGCCTCACGATTCTTATTTGCCCATCAACCATGCCGGGCACCTATGAGAATGAGACCCCATGGTACCCCCTATATATACATATTGCACAAAGAGCTTGGTGACAGGAACAGACATTGATTTCCCTGATGATGCATAATTTTTGGACACACACGACTTGGGGGCGAGGGGACACGGGAGTGGGGCGCCAATGGGGGGCGTTTTGGCCCCATTTTCGTCAAGAGCGGGCGTCTTGGCCATGCCTTGAGCGTGCCAGCCTCGAGAGCCTTGGGCGTTGGACACCCTTGGGGCGCCAATGGGCAGCAGTCCCATGGTTCCCCTATATATACATATTATACAAAGAGCTTGGTGACAGGAACAGACATTGATTTGCCCAAGGATGCATAATTGTGCGAAATCGTCCATAACTCGCTCGAATTAATTCGGATTGACACAAAATTTTGTAGGGATGCTTTTTATTATAAATGAAAAGCTTTGAAATAAATAAAAAAAAAAAAACAAAATGTCATGTTTGAGGCGTAAATGTTTGTGTCCTATCCTTGGTCATGCCTTGAAGCGATGGTTCCCTACTTGTTGGAATGTCGCTCAAATCAAGTAGGAATGCCATTGAAAATTTGTGTGGGTCGTTGTTAACATAGACGAATGGACTTGAAATGAAAATATATCATATTTGGGTGTTTGTCCCTGTCGCCTGGTGATAGGCAGGCAGATAAGGCTTTTAGGTATTCATAAGTGGCTTAGATGAACTCGAAAGAACACGAGTTGATCGGATTGGAACTCATATATTCAATTTACTATGTACTAAGTAGGAACTACACTTTGCTCCCTTCATCGTTTGACTTGCTTAGAAATCTGCTCATGGTTTGTCAAGGCCCCTTGTTCCTTAGACCGATGAGGATGGGATTGGGTTGCTCATGGGCATGTGTGTGGCAAGATGCCTTGTTCCATTGGTCGTTCATGGGTGTTCGTGTACGAAGTAAACTTGTTCCCTTGGTCGTTCATGGGGTTGTGTGTGGGAAGAAGCCTTCTTCACTTGGTCGTTCATGTGTGTTTGTTTGGGAGGTAGCCTTGTTCCCTTGGTCGTTCATGGGAATGTGTGTGGCAATACGCATTGTTCCTTGGTCGTTCACACCCTTGTTCCCTTGGTCGTTCATGGGTCTGTGTGTGGGAAGAGGCTTTGTTCCCTTGGGTAGCCTGCTTGCCTTGCCAGCCCCGTATGCATTGTTCCCTTGGTCGTTCGTGGATGGGTTTGTGCGTGGCAAGGTTGCCTTGTTCCCTTGGTCGTTCATGGGCATGTGTGTGGCAAGGTGCCTTGTTCCCTTGGGTGGCTTGCCTTGCCAGCCTCGCTTGCTTAGGTTTCCCAACACACCTGTCGGGCACCAAGGGTGGTATTAGTCCCCATGTACCCCCTATATATACATAATGCACAAAGAGCTTGGTGACAGGAACAGACATTGATTAGCCCGAAGATGCATAATTCCCAACACCATGCCTTGTTCGTCATACACGCTTCTGGGCACCAAGTGGTGGTAGTCCCCCATGGGCATTTGTGTGGCAAGGTTGCCTTGTTGCCTTGGTCGTTCGTGGGCATGTGTGTGGCAAGGTGCCTTGTTCCCTTGGGTGGCTTGCCTTGCCAGCCTCGCTTGCTTAGGTTTCCCAACACACCTGTCGGGCACCAAGGGTGGTATTAGTCCCCATGTACCCCCTATATATACATAATGCACAAAGAGCTTGGTGACAGGAACAGACATTGATTAGCCCGAAGATGCATAATTCCCAACACCATGCCTTGTTCGTCATACACGCTTCTGGGCACCAAGTGGTGGTAGTCCCCCATGGGCATTTGTGTGGCAAGGTTGCCTTGTTGCCTTGGTCGTTCGTGGGCATGTGTGTGGCAAGGTGCCTTGTTCCCTTGGGTGGCTTGCCTTGCCAGCCTCGCTTGCTTAGGTTTCCCAACACACCTGTCGGGCACCAAGGGTGGTATTAGTCCCCATGTACCCCCTATATATACATAATGCACAAAGAGCTTGGTGACAGGAACAGACATTGATTAGCCCGAAGATGCATAATTCCCAACACCATGCCTTGTTCGTCATACACGCTTCTGGGCACCAAGTGGTGGTAGTCCCCCATGGGCATTTGTGTGGCAAG
>NW_027629874.1:80000-82500 GCF_052625555.1 Lactuca saligna
GTCGGGCACCAAGGGTGGTATTAGTCCCCATGTACCCCCTATATATACATAATGCACAAAGAGCTTGGTGACAGGAACAGACATTGATTAGCCCGAAGATGCATAATTCCCAACACCATGCCTTGTTCGTCATACACGCTTCTGGGCACCAAGTGGTGGTAGTCCCCCATGGGCATTTGTGTGGCAAGGTTGCCTTGTTGCCTTGGTCGTTCGTGGGCATGTGTGTGGCAAGGTGCCTTGTTCCCTTGGGTGGCTTGCCTTGCCAGCCTCGCTTGCTTAGGTTTCCCAACACACCTGTCGGGCACCAAGGGTGGTATTAGTCCCCATGTACCCCCTATATATACATAATGCACAAAGAGCTTGGTGACAGGAACAGACATTGATTAGCCCGAAGATGCATAATTCCCAACACCATGCCTTGTTCGTCATACACGCTTCTGGGCACCAAGTGGTGGTAGTCCCCCATGGGCATTTGTGTGGCAAGGTTGCCTTGTTGCCTTGGTCGTTCGTGGGCATGTGTGTGGCAAGGTGCCTTGTTCCCTTGGGTGGCTTGCCTTGCCAGCCTCGCTTGCTTAGGTTTCCCAACACACCTGTCGGGCACCAAGGGTGGTATTAGTCCCCATGTACCCCCTATATATACATAATGCACAAAGAGCTTGGTGACAGGAACAGACATTGATTAGCCCGAAGATGCATAATTCCCAACACCATGCCTTGTTCGTCATACACGCTTCTGGGCACCAAGTGGTGGTAGTCCCCCATGGGCATTTGTGTGGCAAGGTTGCCTTGTTGCCTTGGTCGTTCGTGGGCATGTGTGTGGCAAGGTGCCTTGTTCCCTTGGGTGGCTTGCCTTGCCAGCCTCGCTTGCTTAGGTTTCCCAACACACCTGTCGGGCACCAAGGGTGGTATTAGTCCCCATGTACCCCCTATATATACATAATGCACAAAGAGCTTGGTGACAGGAACAGACATTGATTAGCCCGAAGATGCATAATTCCCAACACCATGCCTTGTTCGTCATATACGCTTGTTCCCTTGGTCGTTCTCGGCCACTGATTTTCTCGAGGATGCATAATTCCCAACAGCATGCCTTGTTCGTCATATACTCTTCTGGGCACCAAGTGGTGGTAGTCCCCCCATTGCCTATATACGACAAGGGAAACTTTGTAGATTGACTTGGAACTTTTTTTTGCCAAGTAACAAAATGTCTAACAATGCTTCCTGATAATGCTTGCTTCCTCAGCGTCATCGGTGCTAAACCAATGCTAGCTACGCTTAGGCACCAACCGCACATCTAACAAGGATAGACTAGCGTACCATAGTAGTATCACAAAAAGCAACACATGCCACTTTAACGCCTATCTTTTCCCAATCATCAGCACAAATCAAATGCTGGCTAGCACCAGTAGCACGTCAAACATAGATCAGCAAGCACATCGTCATCGAATTGCCACACAAACAGCACCATCCCAAACTTCCAAAGCTAGACCACAACCCTGGATCGGTGTCGCAGAGACCTAACGAGGCATCCCCACACCACGCCAAGGCCCCCACTCGGAGGGGTATTATGCCACCGACTAGGAATCAAGCAACAGTCACCCAAGCTCGCGCTCAAAGGCAGTCTGGCACCTTCATCCCTTCCCATGCTCACCCACGGCTCCCCCCCTATATATACATATTGCACAAGGAGCTTGGTGACAGCAACACCCATTGCTTTCCCTGAGGATGTATATTTCTTAGTATGCGCACGGCGTCGAGGCACAGGTGAAGCCAACGGGGCTAGTTTCTGCGCCCTATGTCGAGGAAAATCAAGGCAACGGGCTAGTGTATGGGCACAACGTCGAGGAGACTCAAGGAGATGGGGCTAATTTTCAGGTCACCGTTCGAGAAATCAAGGCAACGTGTTGGGGGGGATGGCCTCTTTCATGGGTCGTGGGGCTTGGCTTGGCATGCCTCGTGTGTGCTCGATACAGCCTCACGATTCTTATTTGCCCATCAACCATGCCGGGCACCTATGAGAATGAGACCCCATGGTACCCCCTATATATACATATTGCACAAAGAGCTTGGTGACAGGAACAGACATTGATTTCCCTGATGATGCATAATTTTTGGACACACACGACTTGGGGGCGAGGGGACACGGGAGTGGGGCGCCAATGGGGGGCGTTTTGGCCCCATTTTCGTCAAGAGCGGGCGTCTTGGCCATGCCTTGAGCGTGCCAGCCTCGAGAGCCTTGGGCGTTGGACACCCTTGGGGCGCCAATGGGCAGCAGTCCCATGGTTCCCCTATATATACATATTATACAAAGAGCTTGGTGACAGGAACAGACATTGATTTGCCCAAGGATGCATAATTGTGCGAAATCGTCCATAACTCGCTCGAATTAATTCGGATTGACACAAAATTTTGTAGGGATGCTTTTTATTATAAATGAAAAGCTTTGAAATAAATAAAAAAAAAAAAACAAAATGTCATGTTTGAGGCGTAAATGTTTGTG
>NW_027629874.1:112500-115000 GCF_052625555.1 Lactuca saligna
CACCTTCATCCCTTCCCATGCTCACCCACGGCTCCCCCCCTATATATACATATTGCACAAGGAGCTTGGTGACAGCAACACCCATTGCTTTCCCTGAGGATGTATATTTCTTAGTATGCGCACGGCGTCGAGGCACAGGTGAAGCCAACGGGGCTAGTTTCTGCGCCCTATGTCGAGGAAAATCAAGGCAACGGGCTAGTGTATGGGCACAACGTCGAGGAGACTCAAGGAGATGGGGCTAATTTTCAGGTCACCGTTCGAGAAATCAAGGCAACGTGTTGGGGGGGATGGCCTCTTTCATGGGTCGTGGGGCTTGGCTTGGCATGCCTCGTGTGTGCTCGATACAGCCTCACGATTCTTATTTGCCCATCAACCATGCCGGGCACCTATGAGAATGAGACCCCATGGTACCCCCTATATATACATATTGCACAAAGAGCTTGGTGACAGGAACAGACATTGATTTCCCTGATGATGCATAATTTTTGGACACACACGACTTGGGGGCGAGGGGACACGGGAGTGGGGCGCCAATGGGGGGCGTTTTGGCCCCATTTTCGTCAAGAGCGGGCGTCTTGGCCATGCCTTGAGCGTGCCAGCCTCGAGAGCCTTGGGCGTTGGACACCCTTGGGGCGCCAATGGGCAGCAGTCCCATGGTTCCCCTATATATACATATTATACAAAGAGCTTGGTGACAGGAACAGACATTGATTTGCCCAAGGATGCATAATTGTGCGAAATCGTCCATAACTCGCTCGAATTAATTCGGATTGACACAAAATTTTGTAGGGATGCTTTTTATTATAAATGAAAAGCTTTGAAATAAATAAAAAAAAAAAAACAAAATGTCATGTTTGAGGCGTAAATGTTTGTGTCCTATCCTTGGTCATGCCTTGAAGCGATGGTTCCCTACTTGTTGGAATGTCGCTCAAATCAAGTAGGAATGCCATTGAAAATTTGTGTGGGTCGTTGTTAACATAGACGAATGGACTTGAAATGAAAATATATCATATTTGGGTGTTTGTCCCTGTCGCCTGGTGATAGGCAGGCAGATAAGGCTTTTAGGTATTCATAAGTGGCTTAGATGAACTCGAAAGAACACGAGTTGATCGGATTGGAACTCATATATTCAATTTACTATGTACTAAGTAGGAACTACACTTTGCTCCCTTCATCGTTTGACTTGCTTAGAAATCTGCTCATGGTTTGTCAAGGCCCCTTGTTCCTTAGACCGATGAGGATGGGATTGGGTTGCTCATGGGCATGTGTGTGGCAAGATGCCTTGTTCCATTGGTCGTTCATGGGTGTTCGTGTACGAAGTAAACTTGTTCCCTTGGTCGTTCATGGGGTTGTGTGTGGGAAGAAGCCTTCTTCACTTGGTCGTTCATGTGTGTTTGTTTGGGAGGTAGCCTTGTTCCCTTGGTCGTTCATGGGAATGTGTGTGGCAATACGCATTGTTCCTTGGTCGTTCACACCCTTGTTCCCTTGGTCGTTCATGGGTCTGTGTGTGGGAAGAGGCTTTGTTCCCTTGGGTAGCCTGCTTGCCTTGCCAGCCCCGTATGCATTGTTCCCTTGGTCGTTCGTGGATGGGTTTGTGCGTGGCAAGGTTGCCTTGTTCCCTTGGTCGTTCATGGGCATGTGTGTGGCAAGGTGCCTTGTTCCCTTGGGTGGCTTGCCTTGCCAGCCTCGCTTGCTTAGGTTTCCCAACACACCTGTCGGGCACCAAGGGTGGTATTAGTCCCCATGTACCCCCTATATATACATAATGCACAAAGAGCTTGGTGACAGGAACAGACATTGATTAGCCCGAAGATGCATAATTCCCAACACCATGCCTTGTTCGTCATACACGCTTCTGGGCACCAAGTGGTGGTAGTCCCCCATGGGCATTTGTGTGGCAAGGTTGCCTTGTTGCCTTGGTCGTTCGTGGGCATGTGTGTGGCAAGGTGCCTTGTTCCCTTGGGTGGCTTGCCTTGCCAGCCTCGCTTGCTTAGGTTTCCCAACACACCTGTCGGGCACCAAGGGTGGTATTAGTCCCCATGTACCCCCTATATATACATAATGCACAAAGAGCTTGGTGACAGGAACAGACATTGATTAGCCCGAAGATGCATAATTCCCAACACCATGCCTTGTTCGTCATACACGCTTCTGGGCACCAAGTGGTGGTAGTCCCCCATGGGCATTTGTGTGGCAAGGTTGCCTTGTTGCCTTGGTCGTTCGTGGGCATGTGTGTGGCAAGGTGCCTTGTTCCCTTGGGTGGCTTGCCTTGCCAGCCTCGCTTGCTTAGGTTTCCCAACACACCTGTCGGGCACCAAGGGTGGTATTAGTCCCCATGTACCCCCTATATATACATAATGCACAAAGAGCTTGGTGACAGGAACAGACATTGATTAGCCCGAAGATGCATAATTCCCAACACCATGCCTTGTTCGTCATACACGCTTCTGGGCACCAAGTGGTGGTAGTCCCCCATGGGCATTTGTGTGGCAAGGTTGCC
>NW_027629874.1:205000-206643 GCF_052625555.1 Lactuca saligna
ACAATGCTTCCTGATAATGCTTGCTTCCTCAGCGTCATCGGTGCTAAACCAATGCTAGCTACGCTTAGGCACCAACCGCACATCTAACAAGGATAGACTAGCGTACCATAGTAGTATCACAAAAAGCAACACATGCCACTTTAACGCCTATCTTTTCCCAATCATCAGCACAAATCAAATGCTGGCTAGCACCAGTAGCACGTCAAACATAGATCAGCAAGCACATCGTCATCGAATTGCCACACAAACAGCACCATCCCAAACTTCCAAAGCTAGACCACAACCCTGGATCGGTGTCGCAGAGACCTAACGAGGCATCCCCACACCACGCCAAGGCCCCCACTCGGAGGGGTATTATGCCACCGACTAGGAATCAAGCAACAGTCCACCCAAGCTCGCGCTCAAAGGCAGTCTGGCACCTTCATCCCTTCCCATGCTCACCCACGGCTCCCCCCCTATATATACATATTGCACAAGGAGCTTGGTGACAGCAACACCCATTGCTTTCCCTGAGGATGTATATTTCTTAGTATGCGCACGGCGTCGAGGCACAGGTGAAGCCAACGGGGCTAGTTTCTGCGCCCTATGTCGAGGAAAATCAAGGCAACGGGCTAGTGTATGGGCACAACGTCGAGGAGACTCAAGGAGATGGGGCTAATTTTCAGGTCACCGTTCGAGAAATCAAGGCAACGTGTTGGGGGGGATGGCCTCTTTCATGGGTCGTGGGGCTTGGCTTGGCATGCCTCGTGTGTGCTCGATACAGCCTCACGATTCTTATTTGCCCATCAACCATGCCGGGCACCTATGAGAATGAGACCCCATGGTACCCCCTATATATACATATTGCACAAAGAGCTTGGTGACAGGAACAGACATTGATTTCCCTGATGATGCATAATTTTTGGACACACACGACTTGGGGGCGAGGGGACACGGGAGTGGGGCGCCAATGGGGGGCGTTTTGGCCCCATTTTCGTCAAGAGCGGGCGTCTTGGCCATGCCTTGAGCGTGCCAGCCTCGAGAGCCTTGGGCGTTGGACACCCTTGGGGCGCCAATGGGCAGCAGTCCCATGGTTCCCCTATATATACATATTATACAAAGAGCTTGGTGACAGGAACAGACATTGATTTGCCCAAGGATGCATAATTGTGCGAAATCGTCCATAACTCGCTCGAATTAATTCGGATTGACACAAAATTTTGTAGGGATGCTTTTTATTATAAATGAAAAGCTTTGAAATAAATAAAAAAAAAAAAAACAAAATGTCATGTTTGAGGCGTAAATGTTTGTGTCCTATCCTTGGTCATGCCTTGAAGCGATGGTTCCCTACTTGTTGGAATGTCGCTCAAATCAAGTAGGAATGCCATTGAAAATTTGTGTGGGTCGTTGTTAACATAGACGAATGGACTTGAAATGAAAATATATCATATTTGGGTGTTTGTCCCTGTCGCCTGGTGATAGGCAGGCAGATAAGGCTTTTAGGTATTCATAAGTGGCTTAGATGAACTCGAAAGAACACGAGTTGATCGGATTGGAACTCATATATTCAATTTACTATGTACTAAGTAGGAACTACACTTTGCTCCCTTCATCGTTTGACTTGCTTAGAAATCTGCTCATGGTTTGTCAAGGCCCCTTGTTCC
>NW_027629878.1:45000-47500 GCF_052625555.1 Lactuca saligna
GGAACAATGGATGTGAGGCTGGCAAGGCTAGGTCACGGCAAGCCAAGCAGTCAGGCTACACAATTGATGTGAGGCTGGCAAGGCTAGGTCATGTCAAGCCAAGCAGTCAGGCTACACAAGGGAACAAGGCACCTTGCCACACACAAACCCATGAACGAACGACCAAGGGAACAACGCCTCTTCCCACACACAGACCCATGAACGACCAAGGGAACAAGGGTATGAACGACCAAGGAACAATGCGTATTGCCACACACATTCCCATGAACGACCAAGGGAACAAGGCTACCTCCCAAACAAACACACATGAACGACCAAGGGAACAAGGCTTCTTCCCACACACAACCCCATGAACGACCAAGGGAACAAGGCACCTTGCCACACACATGCCCATGAACGACCAAGTGAACAATGGATGTGAGGCTGGCAAGGCTAGGTCATGTCAAGCCAAGCAGTCAGGCCACACAAGGGAACAAGGCACCATGCCACACACAAACCCATCCACTAACGACCAAGGGAACAATGCATATGGGGCTGGCAAGGCAAGCAGGCTACCCAAGTGAACAACGCCTCTTCCCACACACAGACCCATGAACGACCAAGGGAACAAGGGTATGAACGACCAAGGAACAATGCGTATTGCCACACACATTCCCATGAACGACCAAGGGAACAAGGCTACCTCCCAAACAAACACACATGAACGACCAAGTGAAGAAGGCTTCTTCCCACACACAACCCCATGAACGACCAAGGGAACAAGTTTACTTCGTACACGAACACCCATGAACGACCAATGGAACAAGGCATCTTGCCACACACATGCCCATGAGCAACCCAATCCCATCCTCATCGGTCTAAGGAACAAGGGGCCTTGACAAACCATGAGCAGATTTCTAAGCAAGTCAAACGATGAAGGGAGCAAAGTGTAGTTCCTACTTAGTACATAGTAAATTGAATATATGAGTTCCAATCCGATCAACTCGTGTTCTTTCGAGTTCATCTAAGCCACCTATGAATACCTAAAAGCCTTATCTGCCTGCCTATCACCAGGCGACAGGGACAAAAACCCAAATATGATATATTTTCATTTCAAGTCCATTCGTCTATGTTAACAATGACCCACACAATGTTTCAATGGCATTCCTACTTGATTTGAGCGACATTCCAACAAGTAGGGAACCAACGCTTCAAGGCGTGACCAAGGATAGGACACAAACATTTACGCCTCAAACATGACATTTTGTTTTTTTTTTTCATTTCAAAGCTTTTCATTTATAATAAAAAGCATCCCTACAAAATTTTGTGTCAATCCGAATTAATTCGAGCGAGTTATGGACGATTTCGCACAATTATGCATCCCTGGGCAAATCAATATCTGTTCCTGTCACCAAGCTCTTTGTGCAATATGTATATATAGGGGAACCAAGGGACTGCTGCCCATTGGCGCCCCAAGGATGTCCAGCGCCCAAGGCTCTCGAGGCTGGCACGCTCGAGGCATGGCCAAGACGCCCGCTCTTGACGAAAATGGGGCCAAAACGCCCCCCATTGGCGCCCCACTCCCGTGTCCCCTCGCCCCCAAGTCGTGTGTGTCCAAAAATTATGCATCATCAGGGAAATCAATGTCTGTTCCTGTCACCAAGCTCTTTGTGCAATATGTATATATAGGGGGTACCATGGGGTCTCATTCTCATAGGTGCCCGGCATGGTTGATGGGCAAATAAGAATCGTGAGGCTGTATCGAGCACACACGAGGCAAGCCAAGCCAAGCCCCACGACCCATGAAAGAGGCCATCCCCCCCAACACGTTGCCTTGATTTCTCGAACGGTGACCTGAAAAATAGCCCCATCTCCTTGAGTCTCCTCGACGTTGTGCCCATACACTAGCCCGTTGCCTTGATTTTCCTCGACATAGGGCGCAGAAACTAGCGCCGTTGGCTTCACCTGTGCCTCGACGCCGTGCGCATACTAAGAAATATACATCCTCAGGGAAAGCAATGGGTGTTGCTGTCACCAAGCTCCTTGTGCAATATGTATATATAGGGGGGGAGCAGTGGGTGAGCATGGCAAGGGATGAAGGTGCCAGACTGCCTTTGAGCGCGAGCTTGGGTGACTGTTGCTTGATTCCTAGTCGGTGGCATAATACCCCTCCGAGTGGGGGCCTTGGCGTGGTGTGGGGATGCCTCGTTAGGTCTCTGCGACACCGATCCAGGGTTGTGGTCTAGCTTTGGAAGTTTGGGATGGTGCTGTTTGTGTGGCAATTCGATGATGATGTGCTTGCTGATCTATGTTTGACGTGCTACTGGTGCTAGCCAGCATTTGATTTGTGCTGATGATTGGGAAACGATAGGCGTTAAAGTGGCATGTGTTGCTTTTTGTGATACTACTATGGTACGCTAGTCTATCCTTGTTAGACGTGCGGTTGGTGCCTAAGCGTAGCTAGCATTGGTTTAGCACTGATGACGCTGAGGAAGCAAGCATTATCAGGAAGCATTGTCAG
>NW_027629878.1:55000-57500 GCF_052625555.1 Lactuca saligna
CACCACTTGGTGCCCAGAAGCGTGTATGACGAACAAGGCATGGTGTTGGGAATTATACATCTTCGGGCTAATCAATGTCTGTTCCTGTCACCAAGCTCTTTGTGCATTATGTATATATAGGGGGTACATGGGGACTAATACCACCCTTGGTGCCCGACAGGTGTGTTGGGAAACCTAAGCAAGCGAGGCTGGCAAGGCAAGCCACCCAAGGGAACAAGGCACCTTGCCACACACAAACCCATCCACGAACGACCAAGGGAACAAGGCAACCTTGCCGCACACATGCCCATGAACGACCAAGGGAACAAGGCACCTTGCCGCACACATGCCCATGAACGACCAAGGGAACAAGGCACCTTGCCACACACATGCCCATTAACGACCAAGGGAACAAGGCAACCTTGCCACACACAGACCCTTGCATGAACGACCAAGGGAACAATGGATGTGAGGCTGGCAAGGCTAGGTCACGGCAAGCCAAGCAGTCAGGCTACACAATTGATGTGAGGCTGGCAAGGCTAGGTCATGTCAAGCCAAGCAGTCAGGCTACACAAGGGAACAAGGCACCTTGCCACACACAAACCCATGAACGAACGACCAAGGGAACAACGCCTCTTCCCACACACAGACCCATGAACGACCAAGGGAACAAGGGTATGAACGACCAAGGAACAATGCGTATTGCCACACACATTCCCATGAACGACCAAGGGAACAAGGCTACCTCCCAAACAAACACACATGAACGACCAAGGGAACAAGGCTTCTTCCCACACACAACCCCATGAACGACCAAGGGAACAAGGCACCTTGCCACACACATGCCCATGAACGACCAAGTGAACAATGGATGTGAGGCTGGCAAGGCTAGGTCATGTCAAGCCAAGCAGTCAGGCCACACAAGGGAACAAGGCACCATGCCACACACAAACCCATCCACTAACGACCAAGGGAACAATGCATATGGGGCTGGCAAGGCAAGCAGGCTACCCAAGTGAACAACGCCTCTTCCCACACACAGACCCATGAACGACCAAGGGAACAAGGGTATGAACGACCAAGGAACAATGCGTATTGCCACACACATTCCCATGAACGACCAAGGGAACAAGGCTACCTCCCAAACAAACACACATGAACGACCAAGTGAAGAAGGCTTCTTCCCACACACAACCCCATGAACGACCAAGGGAACAAGTTTACTTCGTACACGAACACCCATGAACGACCAATGGAACAAGGCATCTTGCCACACACATGCCCATGAGCAACCCAATCCCATCCTCATCGGTCTAAGGAACAAGGGGCCTTGACAAACCATGAGCAGATTTCTAAGCAAGTCAAACGATGAAGGGAGCAAAGTGTAGTTCCTACTTAGTACATAGTAAATTGAATATATGAGTTCCAATCCGATCAACTCGTGTTCTTTCGAGTTCATCTAAGCCACCTATGAATACCTAAAAGCCTTATCTGCCTGCCTATCACCAGGCGACAGGGACAAAAACCCAAATATGATATATTTTCATTTCAAGTCCATTCGTCTATGTTAACAATGACCCACACAATGTTTCAATGGCATTCCTACTTGATTTGAGCGACATTCCAACAAGTAGGGAACCAACGCTTCAAGGCGTGACCAAGGATAGGACACAAACATTTACGCCTCAAACATGACATTTTGTTTTTTTTTTTCATTTCAAAGCTTTTCATTTATAATAAAAAGCATCCCTACAAAATTTTGTGTCAATCCGAATTAATTCGAGCGAGTTATGGACGATTTCGCACAATTATGCATCCCTGGGCAAATCAATATCTGTTCCTGTCACCAAGCTCTTTGTGCAATATGTATATATAGGGGAACCATGGGACTGCTGCCCATTGGCGCCCCAAGGATGTCCAGCGCCCAAGGCTCTCGAGGCTGGCACGCTCGAGGCATGGCCAAGACGCCCGCTCTTGACGAAAATGGGGCCAAAACGCCCCCCATTGGCGCCCCACTCCCGTGTCCCCTCGCCCCCAAGTCGTGTGTGTCCAAAAATTATGCATCATCAGGGAAATCAATGTCTGTTCCTGTCACCAAGCTCTTTGTGCAATATGTATATATAGGGGGTACCATGGGGTCTCATTCTCATAGGTGCCCGGCATGGTTGATGGGCAAATAAGAATCGTGAGGCTGTATCGAGCACACACGAGGCAAGCCAAGCCAAGCCCCACGACCCATGAAAGAGGCCATCCCCCCCAACACGTTGCCTTGATTTCTCGAACGGTGACCTGAAAAATAGCCCCATCTCCTTGAGTCTCCTCGACGTTGTGCCCATACACTAGCCCGTTGCCTTGATTTTCCTCGACATAGGGCGCAGAAACTAGCGCCGTTGGCTTCACCTGTGCCTCGACGCCGTGCGCATACTAAGAAATATACATCCTCAGGGAAAGCAATGGGTGTTGCTGTCACCAAGCTCCTTGTGCAATATGTATATATAGGGGGGGAGCAGTGGGTGAGCAT
>NW_027629878.1:107500-110000 GCF_052625555.1 Lactuca saligna
TGCCCATGAACGACCAAGGGAACAAGGCACCTTGCCACACACATGCCCATTAACGACCAAGGGAACAAGGCAACCTTGCCACACACAGACCCTTGCATGAACGACCAAGGGAACAATGGATGTGAGGCTGGCAAGGCTAGGTCACGGCAAGCCAAGCAGTCAGGCTACACAATTGATGTGAGGCTGGCAAGGCTAGGTCATGTCAAGCCAAGCAGTCAGGCTACACAAGGGAACAAGGCACCTTGCCACACACAAACCCATGAACGAACGACCAAGGGAACAACGCCTCTTCCCACACACAGACCCATGAACGACCAAGGGAACAAGGGTATGAACGACCAAGGAACAATGCGTATTGCCACACACATTCCCATGAACGACCAAGGGAACAAGGCTACCTCCCAAACAAACACACATGAACGACCAAGGGAACAAGGCTTCTTCCCACACACAACCCCATGAACGACCAAGGGAACAAGGCACCTTGCCACACACATGCCCATGAACGACCAAGTGAACAATGGATGTGAGGCTGGCAAGGCTAGGTCATGTCAAGCCAAGCAGTCAGGCCACACAAGGGAACAAGGCACCATGCCACACACAAACCCATCCACTAACGACCAAGGGAACAATGCATATGGGGCTGGCAAGGCAAGCAGGCTACCCAAGTGAACAACGCCTCTTCCCACACACAGACCCATGAACGACCAAGGGAACAAGGGTATGAACGACCAAGGAACAATGCGTATTGCCACACACATTCCCATGAACGACCAAGGGAACAAGGCTACCTCCCAAACAAACACACATGAACGACCAAGTGAAGAAGGCTTCTTCCCACACACAACCCCATGAACGACCAAGGGAACAAGTTTACTTCGTACACGAACACCCATGAACGACCAATGGAACAAGGCATCTTGCCACACACATGCCCATGAGCAACCCAATCCCATCCTCATCGGTCTAAGGAACAAGGGGCCTTGACAAACCATGAGCAGATTTCTAAGCAAGTCAAACGATGAAGGGAGCAAAGTGTAGTTCCTACTTAGTACATAGTAAATTGAATATATGAGTTCCAATCCGATCAACTCGTGTTCTTTCGAGTTCATCTAAGCCACCTATGAATACCTAAAAGCCTTATCTGCCTGCCTATCACCAGGCGACAGGGACAAAAACCCAAATATGATATATTTTCATTTCAAGTCCATTCGTCTATGTTAACAATGACCCACACAATGTTTCAATGGCATTCCTACTTGATTTGAGCGACATTCCAACAAGTAGGGAACCAACGCTTCAAGGCGTGACCAAGGATAGGACACAAACATTTACGCCTCAAACATGACATTTTGTTTTTTTTTTTCATTTCAAAGCTTTTCATTTATAATAAAAAGCATCCCTACAAAATTTTGTGTCAATCCGAATTAATTCGAGCGAGTTATGGACGATTTCGCACAATTATGCATCCCTGGGCAAATCAATATCTGTTCCTGTCACCAAGCTCTTTGTGCAATATGTATATATAGGGGAACCATGGGACTGCTGCCCATTGGCGCCCCAAGGATGTCCAGCGCCCAAGGCTCTCGAGGCTGGCACGCTCGAGGCATGGCCAAGACGCCCGCTCTTGACGAAAATGGGGCCAAAACGCCCCCCATTGGCGCCCCACTCCCGTGTCCCCTCGCCCCCAAGTCGTGTGTGTCCAAAAATTATGCATCATCAGGGAAATCAATGTCTGTTCCTGTCACCAAGCTCTTTGTGCAATATGTATATATAGGGGGTACCATGGGGTCTCATTCTCATAGGTGCCCGGCATGGTTGATGGGCAAATAAGAATCGTGAGGCTGTATCGAGCACACACGAGGCAAGCCAAGCCAAGCCCCACGACCCATGAAAGAGGCCATCCCCCCCAACACGTTGCCTTGATTTCTCGAACGGTGACCTGAAAAATAGCCCCATCTCCTTGAGTCTCCTCGACGTTGTGCCCATACACTAGCCCGTTGCCTTGATTTTCCTCGACATAGGGCGCAGAAACTAGCGCCGTTGGCTTCACCTGTGCCTCGACGCCGTGCGCATACTAAGAAATATACATCCTCAGGGAAAGCAATGGGTGTTGCTGTCACCAAGCTCCTTGTGCAATATGTATATATAGGGGGGGAGCAGTGGGTGAGCATGGCAAGGGATGAAGGTGCCAGACTGCCTTTGAGCGCGAGCTTGGGTGACTGTTGCTTGATTCCTAGTCGGTGGCATAATACCCCTCCGAGTGGGGGCCTTGGCGTGGTGTGGGGATGCCTCGTTAGGTCTCTGCGACACCGATCCAGGGTTGTGGTCTAGCTTTGGAAGTTTGGGATGGTGCTGTTTGTGTGGCAATTCGATGATGATGTGCTTGCTGATCTATGTTTGACGTGCTACTGGTGCTAGCCAGCATTTGATTTGTGCTGATGATTGGGAAACGATAGGCGTTAAAGTGGCATGTGTTGCTTTTTGTGATACTACTATG
>NW_027629878.1:170000-172500 GCF_052625555.1 Lactuca saligna
CACCTTGCCACACACAAACCCATCCACGAACGACCAAGGGAACAAGGCAACCTTGCCGCACACATGCCCATGAACGACCAAGGGAACAAGGCACCTTGCCGCACACATGCCCATGAACGACCAAGGGAACAAGGCACCTTGCCACACACATGCCCATTAACGACCAAGGGAACAAGGCAACCTTGCCACACACAGACCCTTGCATGAACGACCAAGGGAACAATGGATGTGAGGCTGGCAAGGCTAGGTCACGGCAAGCCAAGCAGTCAGGCTACACAATTGATGTGAGGCTGGCAAGGCTAGGTCATGTCAAGCCAAGCAGTCAGGCTACACAAGGGAACAAGGCACCTTGCCACACACAAACCCATGAACGAACGACCAAGGGAACAACGCCTCTTCCCACACACAGACCCATGAACGACCAAGGGAACAAGGGTATGAACGACCAAGGAACAATGCGTATTGCCACACACATTCCCATGAACGACCAAGGGAACAAGGCTACCTCCCAAACAAACACACATGAACGACCAAGGGAACAAGGCTTCTTCCCACACACAACCCCATGAACGACCAAGGGAACAAGGCACCTTGCCACACACATGCCCATGAACGACCAAGTGAACAATGGATGTGAGGCTGGCAAGGCTAGGTCATGTCAAGCCAAGCAGTCAGGCCACACAAGGGAACAAGGCACCATGCCACACACAAACCCATCCACTAACGACCAAGGGAACAATGCATATGGGGCTGGCAAGGCAAGCAGGCTACCCAAGTGAACAACGCCTCTTCCCACACACAGACCCATGAACGACCAAGGGAACAAGGGTATGAACGACCAAGGAACAATGCGTATTGCCACACACATTCCCATGAACGACCAAGGGAACAAGGCTACCTCCCAAACAAACACACATGAACGACCAAGTGAAGAAGGCTTCTTCCCACACACAACCCCATGAACGACCAAGGGAACAAGTTTACTTCGTACACGAACACCCATGAACGACCAATGGAACAAGGCATCTTGCCACACACATGCCCATGAGCAACCCAATCCCATCCTCATCGGTCTAAGGAACAAGGGGCCTTGACAAACCATGAGCAGATTTCTAAGCAAGTCAAACGATGAAGGGAGCAAAGTGTAGTTCCTACTTAGTACATAGTAAATTGAATATATGAGTTCCAATCCGATCAACTCGTGTTCTTTCGAGTTCATCTAAGCCACCTATGAATACCTAAAAGCCTTATCTGCCTGCCTATCACCAGGCGACAGGGACAAAAACCCAAATATGATATATTTTCATTTCAAGTCCATTCGTCTATGTTAACAATGACCCACACAATGTTTCAATGGCATTCCTACTTGATTTGAGCGACATTCCAACAAGTAGGGAACCAACGCTTCAAGGCGTGACCAAGGATAGGACACAAACATTTACGCCTCAAACATGACATTTTGTTTTTTTTTTTCATTTCAAAGCTTTTCATTTATAATAAAAAGCATCCCTACAAAATTTTGTGTCAATCCGAATTAATTCGAGCGAGTTATGGACGATTTCGCACAATTATGCATCCCTGGGCAAATCAATATCTGTTCCTGTCACCAAGCTCTTTGTGCAATATGTATATATAGGGGAACCATGGGACTGCTGCCCATTGGCGCCCCAAGGATGTCCAGCGCCCAAGGCTCTCGAGGCTGGCACGCTCGAGGCATGGCCAAGACGCCCGCTCTTGACGAAAATGGGGCCAAAACGCCCCCCATTGGCGCCCCACTCCCGTGTCCCCTCGCCCCCAAGTCGTGTGTGTCCAAAAATTATGCATCATCAGGGAAATCAATGTCTGTTCCTGTCACCAAGCTCTTTGTGCAATATGTATATATAGGGGGTACCATGGGGTCTCATTCTCATAGGTGCCCGGCATGGTTGATGGGCAAATAAGAATCGTGAGGCTGTATCGAGCACACACGAGGCAAGCCAAGCCAAGCCCCACGACCCATGAAAGAGGCCATCCCCCCCAACACGTTGCCTTGATTTCTCGAACGGTGACCTGAAAAATAGCCCCATCTCCTTGAGTCTCCTCGACGTTGTGCCCATACACTAGCCCGTTGCCTTGATTTTCCTCGACATAGGGCGCAGAAACTAGCGCCGTTGGCTTCACCTGTGCCTCGACGCCGTGCGCATACTAAGAAATATACATCCTCAGGGAAAGCAATGGGTGTTGCTGTCACCAAGCTCCTTGTGCAATATGTATATATAGGGGGGGAGCAGTGGGTGAGCATGGCAAGGGATGAAGGTGCCAGACTGCCTTTGAGCGCGAGCTTGGGTGACTGTTGCTTGATTCCTAGTCGGTGGCATAATACCCCTCCGAGTGGGGGCCTTGGCGTGGTGTGGGGATGCCTCGTTAGGTCTCTGCGACACCGATCCAGGGTTGTGGTCTAGCTTTGGAAGTTTGGGATGGTGCTGTTTGTGTGGCAATTCGATGATGATGTGCTTGCTGA
>NW_027629878.1:202500-203625 GCF_052625555.1 Lactuca saligna
CTCGTGTTCTTTCGAGTTCATCTAAGCCACCTATGAATACCTAAAAGCCTTATCTGCCTGCCTATCACCAGGCGACAGGGACAAAAACCCAAATATGATATATTTTCATTTCAAGTCCATTCGTCTATGTTAACAATGACCCACACAATGTTTCAATGGCATTCCTACTTGATTTGAGCGACATTCCAACAAGTAGGGAACCAACGCTTCAAGGCGTGACCAAGGATAGGACACAAACATTTACGCCTCAAACATGACATTTTGTTTTTTTTTTTCATTTCAAAGCTTTTCATTTATAATAAAAAGCATCCCTACAAAATTTTGTGTCAATCCGAATTAATTCGAGCGAGTTATGGACGATTTCGCACAATTATGCATCCCTGGGCAAATCAATATCTGTTCCTGTCACCAAGCTCTTTGTGCAATATGTATATATAGGGGAACCATGGGACTGCTGCCCATTGGCGCCCCAAGGATGTCCAGCGCCCAAGGCTCTCGAGGCTGGCACGCTCGAGGCATGGCCAAGACGCCCGCTCTTGACGAAAATGGGGCCAAAACGCCCCCCATTGGCGCCCCACTCCCGTGTCCCCTCGCCCCCAAGTCGTGTGTGTCCAAAAATTATGCATCATCAGGGAAATCAATGTCTGTTCCTGTCACCAAGCTCTTTGTGCAATATGTATATATAGGGGGTACCATGGGGTCTCATTCTCATAGGTGCCCGGCATGGTTGATGGGCAAATAAGAATCGTGAGGCTGTATCGAGCACACACGAGGCAAGCCAAGCCAAGCCCCACGACCCATGAAAGAGGCCATCCCCCCCAACACGTTGCCTTGATTTCTCGAACGGTGACCTGAAAAATAGCCCCATCTCCTTGAGTCTCCTCGACGTTGTGCCCATACACTAGCCCGTTGCCTTGATTTTCCTCGACATAGGGCGCAGAAACTAGCGCCGTTGGCTTCACCTGTGCCTCGACGCCGTGCGCATACTAAGAAATATACATCCTCAGGGAAAGCAATGGGTGTTGCTGTCACCAAGCTCCTTGTGCAATATGTATATATAGGGGGGGAGCAGTGGGTGAGCATGGCAAGGGATGAAGGTGCCAGACTGCCTTTGAGCGCGAGCTT
>NW_027629879.1:7500-10000 GCF_052625555.1 Lactuca saligna
CAACCCTGGATCGGTGTCGCAGAGACCTAACGAGGCATCCCCACACCACGCCAAGGCCCCCACTCGGAGGGGTATTATGCCACCGACTAGGAATCAAGCAACAGTCACCCAAGCTCGCGCTCAAAGGCAGTCTGGCACCTTCATCCCTTGCCATGCTCACCCACTGCTCCCCCCCTATATATACATATTGCACAAGGAGCTTGGTGACAGCAACACCCATTGCTTTCCCTGAGGATGTATATTTCTTAGTATGCGCACGGCGTCGAGGCACAGGTGAAGCCAACGGCGCTAGTTTCTGCGCCCTATGTCGAGGAAAATCAAGGCAACGGGCTAGTGTATGGGCACAACGTCGAGGAGACTCAAGGAGATGGGGCTATTTTTCAGGTCACCGTTCGAGAAATCAAGGCAACGTGTTGGGGGGGATGGCCTCTTTCATGGGTCGTGGGGCTTGGCTTGGCTTGCCTCGTGTGTGCTCGATACAGCCTCACGATTCTTATTTGCCCATCAACCATGCCGGGCACCTATGAGAATGAGACCCCATGGTACCCCCTATATATACATATTGCACAAAGAGCTTGGTGACAGGAACAGACATTGATTTCCCTGATGATGCATAATTTTTGGACACACACGACTTGGGGGCGAGGGGACACGGGAGTGGGGCGCCAATGGGGGGCGTTTTGGCCCCATTTTCGTCAAGAGCGGGCGTCTTGGCCATGCCTCGAGCGTGCCAGCCTCGAGAGCCTTGGGCGCTGGACATCCTTGGGGCGCCAATGGGCAGCAGTCCCATGGTTCCCCTATATATACATATTGCACAAAGAGCTTGGTGACAGGAACAGATATTGATTTGCCCAGGGATGCATAATTGTGCGAAATCGTCCATAACTCGCTCGAATTAATTCGGATTGACACAAAATTTTGTAGGGATGCTTTTTATTATAAATGAAAAGCTTTGAAATGAAAAAAAAAAACAAAATGTCATGTTTGAGGCGTAAATGTTTGTGTCCTATCCTTGGTCACGCCTTGAAGCGTTGGTTCCCTACTTGTTGGAATGTCGCTCAAATCAAGTAGGAATGCCATTGAAACATTGTGTGGGTCATTGTTAACATAGACGAATGGACTTGAAATGAAAATATATCATATTTGGGTTTTTGTCCCTGTCGCCTGGTGATAGGCAGGCAGATAAGGCTTTTAGGTATTCATAGGTGGCTTAGATGAACTCGAAAGAACACGAGTTGAGCGGATTGGAACTCATATATTCAATTTACTATGTACTAAGTAGGAACTACACTTTGCTCCCTTCATCGTTTGACTTGCTTAGAAATCTGCTCATGGTTTGTCAAGGCCCCTTGTTCCTTAGACCGATGAGGATGGGATTGGGTTGCTCATGGGCATGTGTGTGGCAAGATGCCTTGTTCCATTGGTCGTTCATGGGTGTTCGTGTACGAAGTAAACTTGTTCCCTTGGTCGTTCATGGGGTTGTGTGTGGGAAGAAGCCTTCTTCACTTGGTCGTTCATGTGTGTTTGTTTGGGAGGTAGCCTTGTTCCCTTGGTCGTTCATGGGAATGTGTGTGGCAATACGCATTGTTCCTTGGTCGTTCATACCCTTGTTCCCTTGGTCGTTCATGGGTCTGTGTGTGGGAAGAGGCGTTGTTCACTTGGGTAGCCTGCTTGCCTTGCCAGCCCCATATGCATTGTTCCCTTGGTCGTTAGTGGATGGGTTTGTGTGTGGCATGGTGCCTTGTTCCCTTGTGTGGCCTGACTGCTTGGCTTGACATGACCTAGCCTTGCCAGCCTCACATCCATTGTTCACTTGGTCGTTCATGGGCATGTGTGTGGCAAGGTGCCTTGTTCCCTTGGTCGTTCATGGGGTTGTGTGTGGGAAGAAGCCTTGTTCCCTTGGTCGTTCATGTGTGTTTGTTTGGGAGGTAGCCTTGTTCCCTTGGTCGTTCATGGGAATGTGTGTGGCAATACGCATTGTTCCTTGGTCGTTCATACCCTTGTTCCCTTGGTCGTTCATGGGTCTGTGTGTGGGAAGAGGCGTTGTTCCCTTGGTCGTTCGTTCATGGGTTTGTGTGTGGCAAGGTGCCTTGTTCCCTTGTGTAGCCTGACTGCTTGGCTTGACATGACCTAGCCTTGCCAGCCTCACATCAATTGTGTAGCCTGACTGCTTGGCTTGCCGTGACCTAGCCTTGCCAGCCTCACATCCATTGTTCCCTTGGTCGTTCATGCAAGGGTCTGTGTGTGGCAAGGTTGCCTTGTTCCCTTGGTCGTTAATGGGCATGTGTGTGGCAAGGTGCCTTGTTCCCTTGGTCGTTCATGGGCATGTGTGCGGCAAGGTGCCTTGTTCCCTTGGTCGTTCATGGGCATGTGTGCGGCAAGGTTGCCTTGTTCCCTTGGTCGTTCGTGGATGGGTTTGTGTGTGGCAAGGTGCCTTGTTCCCTTGGGTGGCTTGCCTTGCCAGCCTCGCTTGCTTAGGTTTCCCAACACACCTGTCGGG
>NW_027629880.1:15000-17500 GCF_052625555.1 Lactuca saligna
GGGAACAAGGCACCTTGCCACACACAAACCCATCCACGAACGACCAAGGGAACAAGGCAACCTTGCCGCACACATGCCCATGAACGACCAAGGGAACAAGGCACCTTGCCGCACACATGCCCATGAACGACCAAGGGAACAAGGCACCTTGCCACACACATGCCCATTAACGACCAAGGGAACAAGGCAACCTTGCCACACACAGACCCTTGCATGAACGACCAAGGGAACAATGGATGTGAGGCTGGCAAGGCTAGGTCACGGCAAGCCAAGCAGTCAGGCTACACAATTGATGTGAGGCTGGCAAGGCTAGGTCATGTCAAGCCAAGCAGTCAGGCTACACAAGGGAACAAGGCACCTTGCCACACACAAACCCATGAACGAACGACCAAGGGAACAACGCCTCTTCCCACACACAGACCCATGAACGACCAAGGGAACAAGGGTATGAACGACCAAGGAACAATGCGTATTGCCACACACATTCCCATGAACGACCAAGGGAACAAGGCTACCTCCCAAACAAACACACATGAACGACCAAGGGAACAAGGCTTCTTCCCACACACAACCCCATGAACGACCAAGGGAACAAGGCACCTTGCCACACACATGCCCATGAACGACCAAGTGAACAATGGATGTGAGGCTGGCAAGGCTAGGTCATGTCAAGCCAAGCAGTCAGGCCACACAAGGGAACAAGGCACCATGCCACACACAAACCCATCCACTAACGACCAAGGGAACAATGCATATGGGGCTGGCAAGGCAAGCAGGCTACCCAAGTGAACAACGCCTCTTCCCACACACAGACCCATGAACGACCAAGGGAACAAGGGTATGAACGACCAAGGAACAATGCGTATTGCCACACACATTCCCATGAACGACCAAGGGAACAAGGCTACCTCCCAAACAAACACACATGAACGACCAAGTGAAGAAGGCTTCTTCCCACACACAACCCCATGAACGACCAAGGGAACAAGTTTACTTCGTACACGAACACCCATGAACGACCAATGGAACAAGGCATCTTGCCACACACATGCCCATGAGCAACCCAATCCCATCCTCATCGGTCTAAGGAACAAGGGGCCTTGACAAACCATGAGCAGATTTCTAAGCAAGTCAAACGATGAAGGGAGCAAAGTGTAGTTCCTACTTAGTACATAGTAAATTGAATATATGAGTTCCAATCCGATCAACTCGTGTTCTTTCGAGTTCATCTAAGCCACCTATGAATACCTAAAAGCCTTATCTGCCTGCCTATCACCAGGCGACAGGGACAAAAACCCAAATATGATATATTTTCATTTCAAGTCCATTCGTCTATGTTAACAATGACCCACACAATGTTTCAATGGCATTCCTACTTGATTTGAGCGACATTCCAACAAGTAGGGAACCAACGCTTCAAGGCGTGACCAAGGATAGGACACAAACATTTACGCCTCAAACATGACATTTTGTTTTTTTTTTTCATTTCAAAGCTTTTCATTTATAATAAAAAGCATCCCTACAAAATTTTGTGTCAATCCGAATTAATTCGAGCGAGTTATGGACGATTTCGCACAATTATGCATCCCTGGGCAAATCAATATCTGTTCCTGTCACCAAGCTCTTTGTGCAATATGTATATATAGGGGAACCATGGGACTGCTGCCCATTGGCGCCCCAAGGATGTCCAGCGCCCAAGGCTCTCGAGGCTGGCACGCTCGAGGCATGGCCAAGACGCCCGCTCTTGACGAAAATGGGGCCAAAACGCCCCCCATTGGCGCCCCACTCCCGTGTCCCCTCGCCCCCAAGTCGTGTGTGTCCAAAAATTATGCATCATCAGGGAAATCAATGTCTGTTCCTGTCACCAAGCTCTTTGTGCAATATGTATATATAGGGGGTACCATGGGGTCTCATTCTCATAGGTGCCCGGCATGGTTGATGGGCAAATAAGAATCGTGAGGCTGTATCGAGCACACACGAGGCAAGCCAAGCCAAGCCCCACGACCCATGAAAGAGGCCATCCCCCCCAACACGTTGCCTTGATTTCTCGAACGGTGACCTGAAAAATAGCCCCATCTCCTTGAGTCTCCTCGACGTTGTGCCCATACACTAGCCCGTTGCCTTGATTTTCCTCGACATAGGGCGCAGAAACTAGCGCCGTTGGCTTCACCTGTGCCTCGACGCCGTGCGCATACTAAGAAATATACATCCTCAGGGAAAGCAATGGGTGTTGCTGTCACCAAGCTCCTTGTGCAATATGTATATATAGGGGGGGAGCAGTGGGTGAGCATGGCAAGGGATGAAGGTGCCAGACTGCCTTTGAGCGCGAGCTTGGGTGACTGTTGCTTGATTCCTAGTCGGTGGCATAATACCCCTCCGAGTGGGGGCCTTGGCGTGGTGTGGGGATGCCTCGTTAGGTCTCTGCGACACCGATCCAGGGTTGTGGTCTAGCTTTGGAAGTTTGGGATGGTGCTGTTTGTGTGGCAATTCGATGATGATG
>NW_027629880.1:47500-49380 GCF_052625555.1 Lactuca saligna
CCAATCCGATCAACTCGTGTTCTTTCGAGTTCATCTAAGCCACCTATGAATACCTAAAAGCCTTATCTGCCTGCCTATCACCAGGCGACAGGGACAAAAACCCAAATATGATATATTTTCATTTCAAGTCCATTCGTCTATGTTAACAATGACCCACACAATGTTTCAATGGCATTCCTACTTGATTTGAGCGACATTCCAACAAGTAGGGAACCAACGCTTCAAGGCGTGACCAAGGATAGGACACAAACATTTACGCCTCAAACATGACATTTTGTTTTTTTTTTTCATTTCAAAGCTTTTCATTTATAATAAAAAGCATCCCTACAAAATTTTGTGTCAATCCGAATTAATTCGAGCGAGTTATGGACGATTTCGCACAATTATGCATCCCTGGGCAAATCAATATCTGTTCCTGTCACCAAGCTCTTTGTGCAATATGTATATATAGGGGAACCATGGGACTGCTGCCCATTGGCGCCCCAAGGATGTCCAGCGCCCAAGGCTCTCGAGGCTGGCACGCTCGAGGCATGGCCAAGACGCCCGCTCTTGACGAAAATGGGGCCAAAACGCCCCCCATTGGCGCCCCACTCCCGTGTCCCCTCGCCCCCAAGTCGTGTGTGTCCAAAAATTATGCATCATCAGGGAAATCAATGTCTGTTCCTGTCACCAAGCTCTTTGTGCAATATGTATATATAGGGGGTACCATGGGGTCTCATTCTCATAGGTGCCCGGCATGGTTGATGGGCAAATAAGAATCGTGAGGCTGTATCGAGCACACACGAGGCAAGCCAAGCCAAGCCCCACGACCCATGAAAGAGGCCATCCCCCCCAACACGTTGCCTTGATTTCTCGAACGGTGACCTGAAAAATAGCCCCATCTCCTTGAGTCTCCTCGACGTTGTGCCCATACACTAGCCCGTTGCCTTGATTTTCCTCGACATAGGGCGCAGAAACTAGCGCCGTTGGCTTCACCTGTGCCTCGACGCCGTGCGCATACTAAGAAATATACATCCTCAGGGAAAGCAATGGGTGTTGCTGTCACCAAGCTCCTTGTGCAATATGTATATATAGGGGGGGAGCAGTGGGTGAGCATGGCAAGGGATGAAGGTGCCAGACTGCCTTTGAGCGCGAGCTTGGGTGACTGTTGCTTGATTCCTAGTCGGTGGCATAATACCCCTCCGAGTGGGGGCCTTGGCGTGGTGTGGGGATGCCTCGTTAGGTCTCTGCGACACCGATCCAGGGTTGTGGTCTAGCTTTGGAAGTTTGGGATGGTGCTGTTTGTGTGGCAATTCGATGATGATGTGCTTGCTGATCTATGTTTGACGTGCTACTGGTGCTAGCCAGCATTTGATTTGTGCTGATGATTGGGAAACGATAGGCGTTAAAGTGGCATGTGTTGCTTTTTGTGATACTACTATGGTACGCTAGTCTATCCTTGTTAGACGTGCGGTTGGTGCCTAAGCGTAGCTAGCATTGGTTTAGCACTGATGACGCTGAGGAAGCAAGCATTATCAGGAAGCATTGTCAGACATTCAGTATCATCATGGCGTGTTGAAATTATCTTGGAAGCATAAAAGATGCCGGCCATACCTGGCTAGCGTTTTTGTGTGGGCGGGGTAGCTTCGTACACTGCATCAACATAAGACTTGTCTTCTCTGAGGTACGATTGGTGCCCATGCCCGGCTAGTGCTGGTCGTATAGGATCAGAGATAGGCATTAAGAGGCCCCTTCTTGCTATCCCCGGCCCGAGCACATACAGTATTGCCCATGCCTAGCTAGCAATGATGTGCTTAGGTCAACAGCATTGCCTGTCCGTTTTTGCGCATCGTTTGGTGCATTCTGGGGGTTGTTTTAGCTTATGGTTGCTTGCATGGCCT
>NW_027629881.1:0-49370 GCF_052625555.1 Lactuca saligna
TAGAGTATCTTTCACATTTTAATAGTAATATTAAGTGTTTCTTAAAAGTTTTTTTAACTTATTAATAATAATAACTGGTTTAAAACTAAACAACAATAATTTTAAATGATAATAACATCAATTTATAAATTACATAACGTTAACAACAAACAAAATTGTATTTTAAATGAACATCATTATTGAAATTAGAAAATAATCGTATAAGTAAAATTTTAAATTAATCAATCATAACAATTGTTAAAAATAATATTAAATATATAATTATATCTAATTTTATTTATGAGGAATGTGGGTTGATGTCAATGAACAATATTGTTCGAAATATTATGTCAAAGTTAATGTCAATAACATAACCATTTTAAACATATATATTTTCAACATTTTAACAATATATTTTTAACCTAGGCTGTGCAACACGCAAGAATTCATCTAGTATATGTATAACGATTGATTATATCTAACATCCAAGCTTTCATACCTAATGGTAATAAAGGATTTCTTTAGTGGCGAGTAAGTATTACTCATAAGCTATTTGTAAATTTTATGGAATGTGGATTACAAGATACATACATACATACATACATGCATGCATCCATACATACATACGTACATATATATATATATATATATATATATATATATATATATATATATATATATATATATATATATATATTCTTATGATTTTATTACATCTAGTCATACTCTATCTTTTTCTACCATCTCTTAGGTATCAACATATACCTTTTCATCATCTAATCATTCATAGGATTATACTACATATAATCCCATTCTTTCTTGATCTACTCTTATGTGTATTACTCATAACACCCTTGTTTTTTACTTGTACATCTCTACCTAGTTTGGTTATATATACATGCTCAATCACATGATCTTAAATGTAATACCACAACTATGTAATCTTACATAGGAATATAATACATATAATCCTATTCTTTATTTCTCTTTGTCATGCTCATATACATGACTATTACATACAAACATACATACATGCATATAAATAAATATATAAAATAATCTAGAGAGGGTAAGAGTAATAACTCACCTTGTTAGTTAGTGGGGACTAACTACTATAGGCTTCATTCTTCCATTGATGCATCTTAATCCATTCTCTTTGCTCTTAGGCCTATTCATATACATATACAAGTTTATTAATACTTGTTTTAGCCTATTAAGAGCTTAATGACTCTTATGGTCATAATGACCACTTAATGGATCAATATTCTAACTTCTTATTTTATTCTTTTAATCTCATCCAACCAATGAACTAAGCATCTCGTACTCCTTAATTCATTATAATCTACAACTAATGCATCGATTCACTAATCACTGATTAGAGTTTCAATACTTCTAAACACTTGATTAATCATCACTAATAAGCTTTCTTAACACAATCCTACATAATTAATTCAATGCTTCAAAAACACCATTAAAGCCCTACTGTAACATCCCAAAATCTCAGAACCAAAAATTTTGCTTTTATCATATACAAACCATCACCCAAACATGTTTATCAAAACCATAAAGAGATCAGAGTATATCAATAATTATCCAAAAATGCATAAGAGTCGATAAAGCAGAAAATAATGGTGTGTGCAATACGATCATTTTGCCCCTCAAGGCTAAACTCACTCAATCAAAGCCCAAACACTTGAAATGGACCAAAAAGACGTTCTAGGCCCACAACAGGTAGTACGCCATGCGTACTTATCCTATACGCCCTACGTACTTAGCCTATACGCTCGACATACTAACCAAAAACAGGATTCAGCCCTAGTAAGCGCAACGTACTCTAAAGTACGCCCAACATACTGGTCATAGTCTTATTTCTTAACCAAATGTTTTATTCCCTTAAGACCTTCACATACAAACCTCAGATCTACATCTAAATAAGGTCTTAATCCATAAAGTTGGCAACTTTAATAACTTTCATGTCTTAATGGGACCCCAACACTAAACCCTAGGACCAAAACTTCATAAAAAGGCCAACAACGTAACTCAAGAATGAGTGAACTTTAACCCTCAAGATCCTAATTTTATGACTCTATGCACTGTAAAATGTTCAAAATGACAACTCAAATGGCCTGGAGTAGTCCATACTCCTTAAGACCAGGTGTTTGGGACAAATAAATGCATAAACAAGGACATAATGAGATCTAGAACAAGGAAATCCATGTTATGAACTTGATACCTTCGAAAGAAGCACAACGAGGTGTAGAATCTGGATCCAATGGATTGAATGCAACACTCCTTCAAGGAACTTCCTTCACCACCAAGAATCACCCAAAAACACCACAAGATCACAATAAGTCTCAACTCAAAAGAGGGCTAGGATGTCATGGGATATCTTTTAGATTAAGGAGGCTGATGAGGGGTCAGCCTCAAGCCCTATAACGATGCATAAATATGGTCCAAACCCTAAAAATTAGGGTTTTTCCCTGACCATGTACGCCCTACGTACTAGACGTACGTCCAACGTACGTGCCCCGCCCTTAAATTTTCATTTAACTCCCCTTGGGACCAAATTTGCAAACTAATTTAATACCAAGGGTCAAAATGTAAAATAAATTGAATCGGGTGTTACAATTCTCACTCACTTAAATTAGGCTTTGCCATCAAACTCCGCTGCCACAAATAACTTTGGGTAATGCTCCCTCATTTAGTCCTCAAGTTCCCACGTCCACTCTGAACCCTTTCAGTGCTGCCATTGCTCCTTCATGGGATCCACAACCTTGTTTCACAGAGTCTTTGTGCTCCTATCAAGGATTGTCACTAGTCTTTCTATACAATTTAGGTGAGCATCCACCTGAATGTCCTCCAATGGAACCACTACAGAATCATCAACCAAAGATTTTTGCAACTGAGAGACATAAAAAGTGTTATGGATCTGATGGAGCTCCTCTAGTAGATCCAAACAATACGCAACCCTGCCCACTCGGGCTAACACCTTAAAAGGAAAAATATACTTGGGGCCTAGCTTACTCTGATTCCTAAATCGGATGACACCTTTCCAATATGACACCTTCAGGAGTACACTGTCCCCAACCTGAAACTCTAAGTCGGACTGGCATCTATCTGTATAACTCTTCTATCGGCTCTGTGTTGTCTGAAGTCTTCCGCGAACATGCTGAATCAGTTCTATCGTTTTGAGTACCACCTTCGTACTCCCCATAACCCGCTTAACGACCTCATCCCAACATATTGGGGGTCCTACACTTCCTCCCATAGAGTATATCAAAAGTAAGTCGATCAATGTTGGCGTGATAACTATTGTTACAAGAAAACTCCGCCAAAGGAAGATACGTATCCTAACTCCCGCCAAAATCTAGTACACATGCTCGCAGCATGTCCTTCAATGTCTAGATAGTCCACTCACTTTTCCAATCAGTCTGTAGGTGGAAATCCCTACAAAAGTGTAGACGAGTACCCAAATCTTCATGGAATCTCTTCCAGGACCTGGAAGTAAACCAAACATCCCTATCAAAAACCACTAAAATCGGTACCCCATGTCGTGCCACAACCTCCCGAATGTAGATTCCGACTTGCTTCTCAGCCCATATACTCTTTCGAATCGGGATAAAGTATGCGCTCTTTGTTAATCGATCCACGATGACCCATACTGAATCCACTCTGCGTGTCGTCTCTGGTAACTTCATGATAAAATCCATTGTAATATCTTCTCATTTCCAAACGGGAACACCCAACGGTTCTATTTTTCCATGTGGTCACTGATGCTTGGCCTTGACTTTCCTGCAAGTCAAGCACTTCTCCACATACCACGCCACATCCTTCTTCATGCATGGCCACCAATAGTCGAGCCGGAGATCTCTATACATTTTTTTCGCTCTTAGGTGAATAGAGAACCTCGACTTGTGCACATCCTCCCTCAAAACCTGATGCGTACCACCCTAATATGGAACCCACACCCACCGATGAAGGGTCAATAATACCCGAATATCACAATCAAAGGAAGTCACCTAACCTACTATACACACTCTTCTAGTGTTCTTCTTTTATAGCCTCAACTTGAGCCTCTCGAATCTGCTCTAATAGTGGGGTAATCACGGTCATCCTCAAACATACATCCGTGATCGGGGCACTAACCGCCTTGCGGCTGAGAGCATTAGAGACCATGTTGTCCTTCTCCGGGTGATAAATGATCTCACAGTCATAATCCTTCACCATATCCAACCATCTACGCTGTCTCATGTTCAGATACGACTGATCCATCAGATACCTCAGACTCTTTTGATCCATGTAAATAGTATAATGGACCTCATAGAGGTAATTTTTCCAAATCTTGAGGGCAAAAACCACAGTTTCCAACTCCAAATCATGTGTAGGATAATTCAGTTCATGAGGCTTCAACTGTCTCGAAGCGTAAACGATCACATGACTCGCTGCATCAACACTGCACCTAAACTCATGATTGATGCATCATAGTATACCATAAAATCCTCAACACCCTCAAGTAGGGTTAGAATCGATGCCTCACACAAACTCTGCCTCAGAGTCTCAAAAGTTGCCTGCTGCTCAGTCCCCAACAGAAAGTGACAATCTTCTTCATCAACTGGGTCAAAGGAATTGCTAGCTTGGAGAAATCTTGTATGAATCTCCACTAGTAACCTGCCAATCCCAAGAAACTCTAAATCTCAGATGGAGAGCTCCGGAACCTCCTACCTCATCACTTCCTTAACCTTGGTCGGATCGACCAGAATACTGTTCTGGTTGACTGGGTGTCCCAGGAATTGCATCCTGCAGAACTAGAATTCACTCTTGGAGAAGTTCACATACAGCTTCTCCCTCCTCAAAGTCTCCAACACCTCTATAAAATGCTCTTCATTTGTTCCTGAGTCTTGGAGTATACTAGGATGTCATCAATAAACACAATCCCAGATAGGTCCAACATAGGCTTGCATACGCAATTCATGAGATCCATGAATGCGGGTGTAGCATAGGTGAGTCTGAATGACATCACCATGAAGTTGTAATGACCATAACAAGTTTAGAAGGCCATGCTCTACACATCCTCCTCTCTGACGGTGACATCCCCAATTTCACGACCAGAAAAGACCAATGTGTTTATGCTTTATTTAAAATTAGAGTATCCTTTCTAAGAATAATATTCCGTAATTTGTTCCCAAAAATATGATAAGTATATTATCAAATCATTTCCGAAGAAATGTATTTTCATTATATTAAAAAAGCTAGGATGTCATCGTCAATACAATGCATAAGCATAAACATAAATATTACAGGCCTTACAAACATCTATTATTCTAACAGACTATAATCCATAGAATTCTCATCTGATCATCACCTATGTGCTCTTTTTCCACTACTTGTAATACAAGAAACTGAGTGGATCAGGCTTGGGAGCCTGGTGAGCACATAGGGTTTTCAACCTACAATAATTAAATTCTTTAATTTCATCAAATCATTCAACATGATTACCCATTCCTATTATCCTCACTTTATGTCCCTAAAGCATCTAATTCAAGGGAACTAGCCTAAGGATTATCATCGAGAAAACAATATTGCTTAGGGGATTCCTCAACAATATATTTCAGTAACGCAACCATGAGGGGGATGGAGTACACCTGTGAACACGTAGTTCAAAAACACCTACCGGTTGCGAGCCTACCAACGTTCCATTGTACTATCTAGAATAGTCTGCGGTTGTCATCTATACTCTGCTACATGATTGAGTCAGCTTAAACATCGAGGTCTCTCATCATTTTATTTCATCTTTCATCATCTATATCATCTACCCATCTTTACCCAACATATCTATAGATATGAAATACATATACAATTTAAATCAAGTAAAACGTGTATAAATCATTCATCCAGTATAGATATCAAGAACACGAATAATAGGCACATATAGCACATAATTTAATATTAAATAATTCATATCTATGTGTAAGATGAAAGTAACTATGAACTTACTTGTTAAAGTGATGACTCGAAATTCGGGCAGCACTTCGCTTCTAACAATTGTCTTTTCCGTTGGCGAAACCTAGTTTTATTATCACTAAGTTTTAGTCTAATGTTTATTGCGACTAGTTATTAGTCTAGATTCATCATTAACTCAAAGTCTACTTCATGATCTATCAAGTAAGGAACAACTAGGTACGATCATATTGGAGGTAGGGTCCGTTTGGTATACGAAGTATACTATTTGGAAAGCCAACTTTAAACACCTCACTAAATCACAGTCTAGACATCATCCCCATAAATAGATCAATCAGTATAACGACTTTGAATCACTGATAAATCTTGTTTATAGGTTCATAATAACGATAATGAACTTAAACATAAGTTATACTTAAAGTAGGGTAAGCATAACTCACTTACAAGGGGGTTTAGCGAGGAACCGGGCTCTATGCGGGCAGAACTTCTGAGCTGAAATCTTTTCTTCTCGGGGCTTTCCGGCGCTCCGGGGCTCGCTTCTAACACCTAGGAGCTGCTAGGGAAAGGCTTAGAGGGTTTAGGAGAGAATGGGTTAGAATGGTGTGAGAAATGAAGTGATTTGCGCCTCTATTTATAGGTTGTAATGTGGTTGTATGCTGGGCATAATCCAGCATTACGCTAGGCGTAATGTTTCCACATGTCACCATCTTGTGTCAAACCGTGGGGAGGAAGCAGTGGCTCAGATTGCGCCATGTTTCACTCGTTGGTTACTCCAAAAAGTAATTATCTTCGAAAATCCACAACATTCACATACGAGCTCCATTTTTTATGTTATTTACATCCAAGCATAGGTATCGACGAGATCTACAACTTTGATTTAGATTCTGTCGGGTAATTTTAACTTTATTTTTAAAGTTATATTTTAATAGGCTTAGACAGTTAAAGTACGTTAAAAATTCATAACTTTTTCATTTGACGTCGGATTTTGACTGCCTTTATATCGTTGAGCTCCTATTAAAGAGATCTTCAATTCTCATTTAGATTGTGTCAGCTAAAAATCGATCGATCTAAAATTCGATTTCCAGGTTGTGTACTGCTACGTTAAATCTTAGAAAAATCATAACTTGTTCAAACGAAGTCAAATTTGGATATTGTTTTTATGTATGTTCTCGGTTTAAAATATACTACGACTTTCGTTTAGATTGATAAGGCTAAAAAGTAGCTTATCAAAGATTCACCTTTTACAATACGCGGCGCCGTATTGGTTTTGTCGTAAAACTTCGACGGATCATAACTTCTTCGTTATAAGTCGGATTTCAGCATTTCTTATATCTCTAAAATCCTTGTTACCACTACTTCAACTTTATTTAAATATATTGGGTTAAATTTTATTTCTTTTTTACGCATATTTTATTATTCTTTTATTATGTTGTTATAAGCACGTATATTGCACATAAATCACATGATACTCAAATAATTCATCTTCATTACTTCAAAATAGGTTACAATTGTCAAACCTAACTATTACATCATTATAATAATGCTTATCCAGAAACACGGGCGTTACACTGACCCTCATCTAATGATAACCTGAATGTAAATCAAACTTGGAAAGCCAAGATACACCCTGAAGCTGGTCAACTAAATCATCTATCCTCGGGAGCAGATAACGGTTCTCCACTATTAACTTATTTAGTTCTCGGTAGTCGATACACATCCAATGAGACCCATCCTTTTTCTTCACAAATAAGATCGATGCTCCACATGGTGAACTACTCGTACGGATAAATCCCTTGTCTAACAACTCCTGCACATGTGTAGACAACTCCTACATCTCTAGGGGGTGCTAACCGATAAGGTGCTTTGGCTATCAAAGTCATACCTACAACCAAGTCAATTTGAAACTCCACATGCCTCTCCGGAGACACTCTAGGAAAATCCTTTAGGAACATATTTGGGTACTCCAAAACAACCAGTACATCATACACAAAAACCTTACCCTTCTCCCGGGTATCCATCACATAAGCCACAAATCCAGAACAGTCCTGATGAAGATAACACCTGGCCCTAGCTGTTGAACAAAGAGTCGGTCCACATTGAACACCTTTTCCTAGAATTACTAAATCTCCCCTACTTAGGGTTCGAATACATACCAACTGATGCTATCAATCAATCATTGCCCCACTGGGGCTCAACCAATCCATCCCCATAATAACCTTGCTCTCGTGTAGGGGAATGGGAGCCAAATCGATCGGGTATCACTCTCTAAACAACTCCAATACACATCCTCAATGAACCCTCAATACCCGCACATCACAATCATCAGCAAGCTCAAACTCTAATGGATGATCCATCTCCCCTGGAGCATCAACAAACCTCTTGTTGAGAGCAAGAGATACAAATGATCAGGTAGCCTCGGAATCAAACAAAACCAGAGCGGAGATACCGTTCACAAGGAACGACCCTATAAAAAAACACAGATATAAGCAGGAAAATCAAATACATAAAGAGATAAGGAGAATATACATACCCGTCACCATATCTGGTGTCACACGAACCTCCTTGGCTGTCAACTGAAATGTCATCCGCCTCACAACAGGCACCACTGCCTTGTCCTGGCAGCCATCTGTGATCCTCAAGGTCACCGGAGCATGTGTTGAAACTGGTCCTACCGCTGCTAAACTCGAGAAGTTAGAATTCTTATGGCCCCTCTGATTGCAATGGAAGTAAATCGGATCATATACATGGCTAGTGGTGGTGGCAGTGTAATCCCTGCTGAAGTGACTGTCCTGCCACATTTGAAGCAACCAGAGCCACCCACCCTACAAGCTCCATTGTGCGCCTTGCCACAGCGTCCCCAACCCTATTGGCCCCTCGATCTCAAATCAAAAACCTTAGGCCTCTTGCCTAAACCCTTAGAACTCTGAACCTGATCCAACTTCCTCTTCTTCCCCATCTCCAGGTCAATTTCCATCTCTCTGGCTCTTGCCACCATATCATCTAGTCTCTTGCAACTAGATATGCTCATAAACTGTTTGATATCGCTCCTCAACATATCATGATATCTCTCCTTCATCTCACGATCTGCCATATATTGTGGAACCAATAGTGCCCTCTCATAGAACATAGTGGTAATCTCCGCAACCGTCTCAGTAGTCTGGTGTAGGTCCTGAGACTCCCTCGCCAACTATTTGACCTCAATCACAGGTGCAAACTCCACTTGAAACCTCATCACGAAATCCTCCCAAGTCATCGACTCAACCGCCTCACCTCCCAAGGCGTGACCAACCTCCTCCCATCATTCTCGATCTTTGTCTTTCAAAAGACAAGATGCAAGTCTAACATTTTCCCCCTCGAGATAGCAGGTAGTACGGAATGTGTTTATGGTATCTGCTAACCAATGTCTTCTTGTAATCGGGTCCTTCTTCCTGAAGAACTCCAGATCCCCACATGCCCAAAACTCTCAAAAAGTCAAAGTGCGAGCTCCCACCATCTCAGAACAAAAAGTACCCAACCACTCATCCAGAATCTCCATGATACCATCCTTGATCGCACCGAAGATCACAGGATTCTGGTCAAGAATATTGTAGGTAGTATCTAATGAAATGAGCTCCTGCATCTGATCATCTATAAGCCCAACCCCAGAGCTTGAACCCAAACCATCACCGGCACCCATATCTCCTCTAGAACTTCCTCAAGTGACCACGATACTAAAATTAAACCATTAAAACCATCAGAATATACTCGAAGAATCCCACATTCTACAAGCTCCCTAGTATTATCGTGACTTTCCTTGACTCGAGTACGGATCTTCTGCTTCCACTAGTACGGGGCCCAATACTACCTTTCACATCTATCCATAATTTCCTCAATGATCACCCTGAATCCCCTAAGTTACTTCCCTATCAATACAAACATTCTCTAGCAAGCAAAGCTAACTGCATCGAATCACCTCCTAGGTTTTCCTAAGACTACCACCACACCACTCTTTGCTATCAACTATAGAAGGAATTCCCTCTAACTTGCTTACGAACACAATTACTGTAACATCCAAAAAATTTCAACCAAATTAAACTTTTCAAAAACAACCCATATTCATTAATTCATTGGAAAAAGGTTTTCAATTCATTTATTATCAGAGTATTTCCCATAACCACATCATAAATACATAAAACATGAGGAGCGGTACGATCACGCCTTCGCCTTGCCATGATCTCCTGAAGTACCTGAAACAATAAACTGAAAACTGTAAGCCCGAAAGCTTAGTGAGTTTCCCCCAAAATACCAACCACATATACCATACTGATAACATATCATATCATAAACATAACAGCCATGCACTTCGGGTCTACTGCGTGACTGGTCCACCGCACCAGGCCTTCAGTCCACCTGGTCCACCCTCCAAGTCTAGCCATATACATCAAGTCTACAGTGTGGTTGGTCTGCCCGCACTAGGCCTTCAACCCACCTGGTCCACTCTCTGAGTCTACAGTATGACTGGTCCGCCCACACCGGGCCTTCAGTCGGCCCGGTCCACTCTCCCAGCCTCGACACGTCTGGTCTGCCCTCGTGGGGCCTACAGCCTATCCGAACCGCTCGTTGTGCCTTCAGGATTTCCGGTCCGCCCTGGGTATGTTGGCCTACAACACAAAGCAGGACCCGCCTCAACCCAACCCCAGTCAATCAACCATGTGCACATAAACATATAATCATATAGCAATTCATCACTAATCAATCGATCTAGCAGATCACATACATAGCACACTCTAACCAGGATACCGACCTAACTGGTCACTAACATAGCATCATCCTATATGCCAGGATTCCGACCTTAACCAGGTCTCTAACATATACCATCCTAACTACCAGGATGCAAACATATAGCAAAGCAATAACATAACAACTACTCGAATTTCCATCCGATAAAGGGCCGGCCTTGGTGCCTTAGACCCTGTCGATATAGTGAGGATAACTCACCTCACAACTGTTAACTGAAGAGATAAGATCACGCTGCTCCAACCTCCGATACGAACTCCACCACTGATCAATACCAAATGATTGAACTCAATAAATACCAATAATTACCAAAATACCCTTGGAAGTCAACTGGTCAACTCTTGGTCAAAGTTAAAGTCCACCTTCCTGTGTGACCCTACTCGCCGAGTCCCATCTCGCTCAACTCACCGAGTCATCCCTCGACTCACCGATTCACCGTTCAACCAGAAAAGGTTAGGACTCCACGACCAGACTCGTCGAGTCCAAGAACAGACTCGTTGAGTCCAAGGCAATCTTCAATAGACTCGCCAAGTTGTTCTTCCAACTCGTCGAGTCTATGCCCACCGTTATCCAACTCACCGAGTTCACCCATGGAACTCGCCAAGTCTCTTCAGTTCTCATTCCATACAGAGGCTTTTCAAGCCATGCAGGGACTTAAATCTATAGATCCACTCTTCTACAGCCTAGCCCTCACATAAAGTTGTAAACTTTACATGAAATCAAGGAGATATAATCTCAAAACACTCTAAGGCTAAGGCTAAGGACAAAAGGGCTTCACCAATAACTCTTAAACAGAAACTTTATGACATATAGGACCATCACAAGCTTAGATCTGAAGTAGCATCCTCATATCCAAGCTTCTATCTCGAATTAGATCACATATCAATCACCATACATGAATTGTGACATCCCCAAAATCACGGCCAGAAAATACCGATTTTCATTTATGCTTTTAAAATAAATTCAGAGTAAATCCTTTTGATTTGAAAGAGTTATGGAATTTGTTCCCATAACAAAACATGATAAAATAATATTTATCAAAGCATTTCATCAAGAGATGCATTTTCATTATATAATTAAAACTCGGGGTGTCATGTTCCGATACAGACCATTAAGCATAAACAATAACATTACAAGTCATTCAACAAATATATACATATACAGACTTGTAAACAAAACAACTTGATGGTTCGTCCATCTTACGCCCTTGCGCCACTTCCTGTAATACAAATAAAACTGAGTGGGTCAGGCTTGGGAGCCTGGTGAGCATATAGGGTTTTCAACCCACAATAAATAAATTATATTTAATTTCACCAACCAATCACTATCCCGATTACCCATTCCCGTTATCCTCACTTTACGTCCCTAAAACAACATCTATCTCAAGGGACCTAATCTAGGATTTTCATCGGGACAGACATTACAGCCAAGGGGTTTCCTCAACAATAGATATCCTAAGGCAACCATGAGGGGGATAGAGTACACCGGTGAACACATCGTTCACAACACCTACAGGTTATGAACCTGCTAGCGTTCCACGAGACTGTCTAGAAGGAGTCTGTGGTCGTTATCCATACTCCGCTGAATAACTAGGTCAACAACAACAACATCGAGGCCTCTCATCTGTTTATTACGCACCAACTATCTACCCATGTTCTACCCAACATATTAGTAGATAAAAATATATATTTTTATACATAGTTTTAAAACCTGTATAGCATTTTCATCCAATACATATTTCACATAACAGATGAGGCATACCCACATAACACGTATTTCATAGAAAACAATTCAGATCTATGAGATTGAAAAGAGTGAATATACATTCACGCACATAACAACAAAATTATACACATAACACGTATTTCGTATAAAATACTTCATAATTATGCGTTAGAAGAAATTAACTACACACTCACACGTATAAACGACAATAAACTTAATACCCTCGAACCATACTTGTATTATTATTGCGTTTATGAAAGGTAGTATACACTCACTTGATCAAAAGATGATCGGACAGCACTACGACTTGCAGAAGTAGTAATCCACAGCAGATCTGGAAGATCTCTACGAAAATCGAACTTCTCGCGGGCAGAGCTTCGGCTCGGAAACCGCATTTCTCGGGATCTTCGGGATCTCGGGACTCGCTTCGGGACTCGGGAATATTACCGGGGCTTCGGGATGGCTTCGGGGGTAAAACCGCAGGGCTTCGGCACAAAAACGAGAGGAAATTAGCAATTTGGCCGGCTGCCCTCGCATGCCTTTTATAGGGGCTGGAAGCCTCTCGTACGCGGGGCGTACGTGCCTCAGAAACGTCATCGCTTACGTATCCGAAGCCACTTGCTGCGATGTCGACACTTTCGGAGTACGCGGGGCGTACTCACTTACGCGGCGCGTAAGTCGGATCGGATCGATGACTCGCCTTCGGATAAGGCTTCCGAATTTTGATTTAAAAATAAATACAAATTATTTAATAAACTTCGGAAATTCATATCTTCTTCATAAGAACTCCGTTTTCAACGTTCTTCATATCCACGGAAAGGTGAGACTACGCTCTACAACTTTCGTTTAGACTCCGTCGGCTAATTTTGAATTTATTTTTATTATTTATTTTTAATAGGCCGGGACAGAAAATTTCGTTATAAATTCATAACTTCTTCGTTTGACGTCCGTTCTCGCCTAACTTTTTATCGCTTTGATACTAACAACGAGATCTTCGATTCTCGTTTAGATCACTAAGGCTAAATAGCGCTTTAACGTAAATTTCACTTTTTACGTTATTCAGCGTTGCCGGTTCTATCGCGAAACTTCGACAGGTCATAACTTCCTCGTTATAACTCGGATTTCGGCATTCTTTATATCTTCGGAAACCTTGTTTCAACTACTACAACATTATCTAAAGATATCAAGTTTATTTTACACTTAAATTTTGACGCTTATTTTTATTCTTAATTAATCAAACCACATAATTAAGCAATTAAGCACAAAACACATAATACTCAAATAATACAATCTTATTATTTCAAAACGGGTTACAAAGGTTAACCTAGACTATTATACCAACATTAATGACAAGCCCAGAAACACAGGCGTTACATGAATCCATAAAGAAATAGCTTAAGGAAATGGTTCCTTACCCCTGAAATGAGCCCAACCAACTGTAGATTTCTGAGCTCCCCAAGCTTCCTGATACAAGCCTCCAAACCTTCAAGCTTCAATACCAAATATCCTCCTCCAAGCTCTAATTCACTCACAATGGGGATTCCTCACAAATTAGGGTTTTCTGAATCTCAAATGAGCAGCAAAGAGACTGAAGGAAAAAACATAAGGTTCCTTATATAGGGTGCAAACCCTGAAAATAGGGTTTCTCATTCCAGCACCGACTCGATGAGTCCAGCCGCCGACTCGCCGAGTTGGTCACTAAGTACGTGACCAAAATCGCAACTCGGCTTGTCGAGTCTATCCATTGACTCGCTGAGTCGATCCTCCTTAATTACACCAAGCACCCTGAACTTGCACTTCTGAACTCGGGGTATTACAATTACATACCATCGACACCAAATAATCCCTCGAATGAAAGGTCTCACACTACAATGGTTGGAGTCAAACAAGAGTTGCAGAATCGGGTTAAACTTAACCTTCTAAAATTATTGTAACACTTGGATTCTGGTATGCTTCTTTTTTATCCTTGGGTTGTTGAATTTATTGCAAAATAAGTCCCTTTGTATGTTGGGTGTACATCTATGTACGCTTAGCCTACAAGGGCATGCGGAGTCGGGACTTTTAGCCGCGTACGCGAGGCATACGTAGCCTTTCACTAAAACCCTAATTTTAGGGCATGAGCTCTATTTAAGCTCACTTATGACCTTGGACCCTCACTCTTATCAGCCTACACTGACTTTGAATGTCCCTAAAAATACTAATACCCCTTGAGAGTGATCCTTGAGCTTGAAAGTGACTTTGGTGGCCTTTTTGGTGTGTTTGAAGGAAGGAGAAGTTGGTGAGCAAGCCTTGGATGTGGTTGAGCTTCAAGATCCTGAATCTACATCATCTTAGGAGGATTTTGTCAGTAAAAATATCCTACCTTGTTAATCCTTTTGATACTTAGAGTTAGGGTTTGTTTATAAGCTCATTTTTGGTCCATGGATTCTCTTTTGCAAGTTTTGGCAACTCCAGAAGCTTGTACTGCTAGATCTTAGTCCCTTTGGTGTGCTAGAGGCAGAAAAATGCTATCTTGATGGTTGTTATAGCACCATGCATGAATATAGGTCCTTAAAGCGAGTCTTGATGGACAAAATGGGATGTTGGACTCCCATAAGGCATGCAAAGGCATAAAGTTGCCAACTTTATGCCCTAGGACCCCTTAAATGACTGAGATTTGGAAGTTGACGAAGTGACTGCATGGATTAAGAACTTAATGGATGAAAGTGCTTAACAACTTAGTACACTGGCCATACTAAGATGTACGTTGTGCATAATGCTTGAAGATCAAGTACGCTATGCGTACTGATATTACGTTGCGCGTACGCCAAGTGGGTCGTTGGTCAATTATTGGACTTTATGACTTTTGGGCCTTAACTAGTTTTGGGCCTTGGCCTGATTAGGATAGGTGGGCCAGTTTTCTGTTGTGGGCCTTATGTGTCATGGTTTGGGCCTTTTGGGCCATGGAGCTCGTTATTATGGATGGGCCAAATATGGTTAGGCCCATTATGGAAAATGTGAATGGGACATATTTTAGGAATTGGACTTAAGGTTTTGGCCCATGTTCTGAGTCTGTGACTTAATTCTGATTAGGTTAATTTGTGTATATTCAGTGTGAGATTATTGGATCGGTAACCGAGCAGTTAGTATTTACCAGCAGACTGAGGTGAGTCTTTTTACTATATCCATGGGTCAAAGGCACTAATGACGGTCCATTACTTGTCATGTAGAATGATAATTGTTTATGTAGGTGCTTTTCTGAAAGACCTCGTGGGTAGCCTGTGGCACTTACATGGAAGACCATGGGGGTAGCCCATGGCATTTCATGGAATAGACCATGGGGGTAGCCCATGACAATTGTATGTATGTCATATGGTATTTGTGGTAAACTCACTAAGTTTTTTCTTAAAGTTTGTATTGTGGTTTCAAATACTTCTGATACTAAAAGGAAGGACCCGACTTGATAGCACAACATTCACTCTCCACTATTTTTTGCACTTACTGATGTTGATACTCTGATAATTTGACATGTAATTTTGTATTGGATTTTGGAAAAAGTTTATGGTTGTAATTCTTAATTAAAAATGAACAATTTTATATGGTTTTTGGGCTATTACAATTATCTAATATATGTAACATGTAAGTTAGCACGTTTGCTTACTAGTTAGCTGATGTTAATGGAAACACCTAAAAGCACAAAGCAAGCAGCATTCGAGCATTAAGTAATCGGAATCAAAGCATAACCTAAACATGCCAGATTATTAGTGACTGATCCAATACTAGCATGAAAATCTATAAGCTCATACAATAGGCATATAGAGGCATCTATCCTAGCATTCTATCATGCAATCTTGAGCAGATCATTAGCCTTAATCTAGCATGCGATTGACAGGTTCATAATTCAAAACATATCTCAAAGAACATGTGTAGGTATTTTGGGAAAAACTTACTTGACCTCGGTCGATTACATGCACCACACCTCTTTCTTTTATTAGAAAATCCTTTAATTAAAACATTATTTTTGTGAAATATCTACCAAACCCTCAGTTTCAGTTCGATCACACCCGAGAGTATGCCCGAATCCCTCAAACGAAGGCTCTGATACCAACTTGTAATGTCCCAAAAACTTAGAACCAAAATTTTTGTCTTTTATATTAAATAAACCATCAACCAAAGATGTTTATCAACACCATAAAGAGATTAAAGAATCTCAATAATTATCCAAAAATACATTAGAGTCGAGAAAGCGGAAAATCAAGGTGTTTGCAATGCGATCAACCCGATCCCTTCCCCTTCGAACCAGAAGTACCTGAAACATAAACCAAAAAACCATACACACAAAACTTAGTGAGTTCCCCATACCATACATACAATAGTCCATGCCTGCCATCCATCGGTCCCCACCCGGTACAGGTCTTTCAGTAGCATGCAATGGGCCCCGGCCAACACACTCATCAGGCCCCGCCCGACATACATACAACACATGCAAGAGTCACATAGATAGCTAGAATAAAAATAACAATAATCCATGGGTCGGCATTGGTGCCTTCGACCCGCTCAACATTGTAAGGAGACTCATCTCAATCGGTTGATAGACAAATAATAATTGGGCTGCCGAGCCGAAGAATCCATGCACAATACATGATCAAATAATAACCTAATTAATAGTTAGGTCATAAACCATAACCGAGAGCCCAAATCCATAATCCTGACTTTTAGGGTAAAAGACTATTTTACCCATCAAGGCTAAACTCACTCAATCAAAGCCCAAACACTTGAAATGGCCCAAAAAGATGTTATAGGCCCACAACAAGTAGTACGCCCTGCAAACTTAACCTGTACGCCCCACGTAGTCAGGTTGACCAAAAACGGGATTCAGACCAAGTACACGCAACGTATTGGTCAGGTTCCCATTTCCTAACCAAATATCTTATTCTATTAATACCTTAACATCCAAACCTCATATCTACATCTAAAAAAGGTCTTAATCCAAAAAGTTTGCAACTTTACTCACTTTCATGTCTTACTGGGACTCCAACACTAAATATTATGTCCAAAACTTCGTAAAAAGGTCAACAACTCAAGAATGGGTGAACTTTAACCCTCAAGATCCTATTTTTATGACTCCATGCACTCCAAAATGTTCAAAAGGACAGTTCAAATGGCCTGGAGTAGTCCATACTCCTTACGACCAAGGTTTTGGGAAAAATAAGTGCATAAACAAGCACATAAGGAGATATATAACAATGAACTCCAAGGTATGAACTTGATACCTTCTAAAGATGCATAAGGAGGTGTAAAATTTGGATCTAAGGGCTTGATCGCACCACTACTTCTTCAAGGAACTTCCTTCACCATAATGAACCACCCAAAACACCACAAGTTCACAATAAGGCTCGAGAACACTCAAAGAGAGCTAGGGTTTTGTCGGATCTCTTAGGGTTAGGAGGCTGGATGAGGGGTGGCCTCAAGGTCCATAATGATGCTTAAATAAGGTCCAAACCCTAAAAATTAGGGCTTGTCCCCTAACCACGTATGCTCAGCGTACGCGCTCCACCCTTAAATTTTCATTTTATTCCCCTTGGGACCAAATTTGCAAACTAATTTAATATGAATGGTCAAAATGTAAAATACCTTGAATCGTGGGTTACACCTAATAGCTTAAAATGGAGAAAATGATTACCTCATGAGCTCTTGATGTTTAATCCAGGCCTCAAACTCCCTTGATCACCTATTGATCGTCTTCCATTCTTAAAATTTATGGAGCGTAGCTCCAAAGGGTTTTGGGGGTATTTATTGCGAGAATGAAGGCTTAACAGCCTTTAATATTTTTGCAACACGGTGCTACATCGGGCCTCTCACCATGTCATGGTATGTCTAATGAGCGTGCGGTTAGCCTGTAACTGAGTCGCGATGACTTCCTACAACAACATCCTACTTTGGCTACCGCTTCGTGGGACCAATATACCACGTCGTGGGGCAAATTACATGGCCATTTACTTATGATGAAGAGTCTCTAAATCTCCGCTTTTCCTCACCACGCCACAGTAACTGCTTGACAGCAATTCCTTAGTTGATTCCATTCTAACTTTGGGATAGTTTTTCTCCAACTTTCAAACCTTCATATCTTCTTCGTTTTTAACTGTTTTCTATGATCTTTATATCCTTGTGAAGGTGGGAACATAATCTACAACTTTGTTAAGTCATTTATCACTGACGTAATATGGGTCTTAATCTATTAAGTCACAAACTTGGCCCAAAAGCATAAAAATATCCATTTTACCCTTTTGGCAAAAATGCATCTTCTCATGCATTTCTTCTCTTGAACTTACTCATCTAACCTATTATAAGTGACTTAAACTTATCTTGGTCATTTCCGTAAAGTCACAGCTTCATAAACTTATCAAATTCGTCTTACTGACCATTTTGGTATTATGGTCAACATTTGGCTCAACGTCAAATCACTCTAAATTTTTGGGGTTTTGCAATATAGTTATGGACTCGCATTTCTATTTGGTGCGCTCTAAAACTCTGACAATCTCTATTCAGTTTTTGATTTCTTGGTCGATTGCATTTGTGTTGTCGAGTGGGCAAAGGAAGGCTTTTAAGGTTGCGGTGTTGACTTCATTTTGATGTTTATGGAATTTTCGTGATTCCATTCTTTTTGGGACAGTGTTACTTAGGAAATCTTATATTTTTGATAATGTGGTTAATGTCGTTTTTTGGATTTTAAATAGGTGTAGAAAAGCTAAATTGGTTTGGACTCATTGACTCCATAATCCAGCGTTAGCTTCTAGTTTATTGTAATGGTCCTTTTCTAACATCTTTCAACTTTTTATTAAAAATTTCCGCCGTTCAAAAAGAAATTTTATTTAGACATGGTGGCCGTTTAGATAAATTAAGTCCAAAAAATTAAATATTTTTTTATGTTCTATGACAACTCATGTTTTTTTTTCAGACGTAGTGTAAAAATTTTCGTTTTTTTCTATTATTATGCCCCTATGTTAAAAAAAAATGTATTATCAACAACACTTACTATAACATCATATGTCCCCCTGATCATATGTTAATTTTTATAATTATACTAATTTTTTTCTTGGATGTCAAAAGTAGTACATATCTACGGACTACTTATCCATAGAGGCTAACAAACACTTGTAATCGTTTAATAAAGAATTAAGAACAGACTATTGTAATGATAAACTATACTAAAGCTGAAATTATTTCACATGCTAACATGCAATGCATGCCACATGGATAAAATATCCAAGTTTACGACTTAAATAATCTAATTAGACATCAACACAATCCACCTAAATTACATTTGACTTTTTATTGACCAGATATTAACACTATAATTAAGAACAATAAGACCATCATATTAGCCTAATGTCTCCTATGACCAAGCACTCAATAATATAAAAATCCCAAAATAGCATGAGTAAGCCATTTAGTCACTATTTACTAATAATAATCTAAAAATACTTTAAAACTTCACACTCGAATCAAGCAATGCCAGCAACAACTAATCATCTCGATTGGTGATCACACATATGGTCCTACAAATAGATAATATTAGGTGGATTATCGAAGAAATTTTGTTAATTACTTTATTCCATTAATCCACCAAGGCACCAACCATTTAATTGTTAAGAATATAATTGAATCATAGTTTATTTTTAGAAATTTCTAGATGTGCTTTCCAGACCATGTGAGGTGTGCAATGCATTTCTTACTAGTTTAAGCAAGTCCATGCATACTGTGTGGATATCATTATGCTATTCCTAGGAGTTAAGCTAATAATTTATGATTATGGAGTCCATATTTAATAAGTAGTTTATGCAATCTCATGCATAATTATATATGTGCATATCCATCAAAGATATGTATATCTGGAATCTAACCTATATAATAACAATATTTATGTGTGTGCAAGATTTTTTTTCCATACAATCAATTAAAGGCTGACCTACGTGATGAAATCACGTACATGTGTGCATGCAAACTCATATATATATATATATATATATATATATATATATATATATATATATATATATATATATATATATATATATATATATATATATATATATATATATATATATATATATAAAATTCAAATTTCATTTGTTAAAGTTAAAGATTAGAGTGGTGTATACTCTTGTTAAAAATCCTTAATCCTTCATTATATTAAATGGGATCTAACTTAAAGTTCTTGCCCTAAATAGTAAATACACCTAGGGAAAGCGAACCAACCAATCAAAGAGTATTACGTGGCATAAGAATGATTGGGGGAAACAGTATAGAAGTATCTGCAGATCTTTGTTTAATATTTTAACGAAGGTTAGATGAGCCACTAAGATTGAAGAAAGCATCGTAGGAAGCAGAAGAACTGTCTCTTTTACGCACACAATAATCCCAGTTTGTAACCATCTGGACCAATCATATGTCTGTTATTTTATAACATATACGTGGCAATAATTTGTGGCATGATGATCGAGTAATTTTGAATAGAAAATAGAAAGAGATCAACGAGATGGATATTTTAAACTAAAAACAACGTCTAGAGAGTTCATAACATTAAATATTATCATTTCCGGTACATGCACGTTGAGAAAGTTGTAATTTGGGTGTGAAGAATAGCCAAACTTTGTAAGAGTATGATTAATATGGTTATAACTTATAATATTTGTCGTTAGAGACAGTTTCATTATTTTAGAATTTATTAAGTTTGTATTTTGCTAAGTAAAATGCATGTGTTTGTAAGGGTGTGTGAATTGAGGTGAACAACAGAACAAAGCTCTGGTTAAAATATATGTGATTCGTAAGCTGGTCGTAGTTGAATCCAGTCATGAACTCAGAAAGGGCGTGATCTGTCCTATTTGTACAATTTGATGTTAAAATAATTTTTTATTATTAGTACACATGAAGTCTTGGAAATTAAAAAAAGATAATGAATTTTAAAATTGGAACTTTTAACATTTTAATTTGAAAAAGAATGGCATTTTCTTGTCAAAAACCTCATATTAGACAATAGAGCATTAGTACTAATTTAAATAAAACTAATTTATCTAATAAAAAAAATCAAGTAGTATCCAAAAAATATTAGAAACCCACATTTATAAACTACAACCAAATGGATTAATAGGTCCTAAATTCTCAGGTTGGTCTTGGGCTTGGGCTAGGCCCAGGATTGCTTATGCATCTTTTGTCATGTGCTTATGGATGTTAAACAATATACATTTATTATTTTACGAAAATTAACAATAATGTTCGGCTTAAGTATCCCTTCAAGGTATTTTGAGAACTCACTTTTTTATTCTATCTTTTTTTTATAAATCACGCATGTTCAGAGTTGAAACTAAACTGCTTGATTGATGTATCTTGTAATTTTAAAATTTAAGAATGACTTTGTTTACATCTATATTCGATTATGTAACATCCAGAAATATAACATGAACTTTTGATGAAATATCGCCATAGTAGGAAAACATTCAACGAAAAATACAACTTGAACTTTAAAAAAATTGCAGCGTAAACGTAATGTGTAACATCAACAATTTAGAGTATTACATGTTGCATTATAATTCCATAAACCATGGACAAGGCATCCAAAAAGCACAATTAACATTCACACAATACGAAGCTAATGCTTAATAAGATTATGAGAACTAAATACATAAACACGATAAGAGAATGCTTGATATGTTTTTTACGGAGTTTGATAATGTTGGAAATTATGAAAGATAATTGAAGTTGGTAATTTTCTTCTATCTCACATTGGTGAGAGGAAGAAACTTTAGTGGGTTTATAAGACTAGTATCTTGATAGACTTCCAAAAGCTTTAGTGGATCAAGTGATGGGCCAAACCTATGTGAACGCCTAGCCTAGCCTAGCTGATGGCACAAATGTACGATTTAGGCACATGATGCTTCGGTTGTTGGGAGCTAAGGAACTTTTGTTTTTAATAGGTTTCAGGATCGGTCAGGTTGGACCAACCTGATTCACGGATTTCATGTCGCGATTCTCATCAGCTTTTTCTATAAGGCCCAAAAACATGTTATGTGGATAGCAAGGCATAGTTATAGGGATTCTATAAATATATGTGAGGTGGAGAGAAGGGGAACTCCAACATATATAAAATAAGCCCTTTTGGAGAGAAGTGCAACTCCAACATATATGGTGCTTATAAGACCATGTTGTAACAGTTTCTTAGGGCTGACCATATGAGGGGTTTTAGGTCGTCTAGGTTCCTAGAGTGTAACACTTTAAAAATTCAAGCCAATTTAATTTTTTCAAAAAAACAACCCATATTCATTAATTCATTGCAAAAGGTTTTCAATACAATTATTATCAGAATCTTCCCAGAACCATATCATAAAACATAAACATGAGGAGCGGTACGATCACGCCTTGCCACGGTCTCCTGAAGTACCTGAAAAACATTAAACCACAACTGTAAGCCCGAAAGCTTAGTGAAATACCCCCAAAATACCAACCACATATACCATACACGTAACATATCATACAGAACAGAAACAGAACAGCATGCACTAGGTCCACAGCTTTACAAGTTGAACTACCCCATGGGCCCTCGGTACGAGTTTGGAATGCCTACCGGGCCCTCAGCTCGTATCTGGAATGTCATCGAGCCCTCAGTACGAGTCTGGAATGCCTATCGGGCCCTCAGCTCGTATCTGGAATGCTCCCAGGTCCTCAGTATGAGTCTGGAATGCCTACCGGGCCCTCAACTCATATCTAGAATACTCTCGAGTCCTTAGTATGAGTCTGGAATGCCTTCTGGGCCCTCAGCTCATATCTGGAATACTCCCGAGTCCTCATTATGAGTCTGGAATGCCTTCTAGGCCCTCAGCTCATATCTGGAATACTCTAGGGTTTGTTGGCTACCGCACGGATCAGTACAACCTCAACCAATCCCACATAACATGTCGACATGTAATAGATAAATGCACATACATGTAATCAATCAGTATCACAGGCAATCCTATAGACCTACCCGACTAACATATCAACAGGAATACATTGCTAATTCAACAACATATCAATAAATACTAGGATATTAAATCCGATGGGCCGGCCTTGGTGCCTTAGACCCCTTAGTATAGTGAGGATAACTCACCTCGCAACTACTGGCTGAAAAGATAGGATCACGCTGCTCCAACCTCCGACACGAACCCCACCACTGATAATACCAAAAGACTGAACTCAATAAATACCAATAATTACTAAATTACCCCTGGAAGTCAACTGGTCAATTCTTGGTCAAAGTCAAAGTCCTCAGTCAATGTCAAACTTCCTGACTGGCTCTACTCGCCGAGTCAGCCAGCTGAATCATCGAGTCCCTAGGCTCTGAAAACTCCCATATCACGACCCAACTCGCCGAGTCCCATAAACTTTGAGTCACTTCCTGCTCAACTCACCGAGTCGTCCCTCGACTCACTGATTCACTGCTCAACCAAAAACGTTAGGACTTCACGACCAGACTTGCCGAGTCCAAGAACAGACTCGCCGAGTCCAAGGAAATCTTCAACAGACTCGCCGAGTTGTTCTTCCAACTCATCGAGTCCCTGCCTATCTTCATCCAACTCGCCGAGTACACCCATGTGACTCACCGAGTACCTCTAGTTGTTAACCCATGCAGTGGCTTTTTAAGCCATTTAGGAGCTCCAATCCATAGATCTACCCTTCCACAAGCTATTCCTCACGTAAAGTTGCAAACTTTACGTGATATCAAGGAGATATAAACTCAAAACACACTAGGGCTTGGGTTTTAGAAAAAAGGAGCTTCACCAATCATCCAAGGACTGAAACTTTATGAACTTAGGACTCAAAAGAGGTTCAGATCTGAAGTCTCAGCTTTAGATCTAGCTTCTATAACAATTCCCTTAACCAAGGAAAACCCTAGCCTCCACATATGAATGATTCTAGAAGAAAAGGGTCAAGGTAACAGGTTAATACCTCACAAACGTGCCTCAAAATGGAGTGGATTCTGGATCCACATGAAATCCTTGATGGTTGCCTCTTGTTTCTTCAATTCTCCTCCACCAAATTCACTTCTCAAAGCTCCAAACACTCTCCAAGCTCTAACTTACGGCTATTAGGGTTTCTGGGACTTAAAGGGAGTGTAGAGGGGCTGAAGAGAGGGTATTATGTCCTTTATATAAAGCACAAACTCTGGATTAGGGTTTTTCTCCACCCAGCACCAACTCACCGAGTCACTCCTCCGACTCGCCGAGTTGGTCACTTAACACATGACCAGATTCGCGACCCGACTCGCCGAGTCTACCCATTGACTCGCCGAGTCGGTCTTCCATATTTACACTAAGTACCCAGAACTTTGCTCTTCTGAACTCGGGGTGTTACATAGAGTTGTATTAGCTACTCAAGAAACCCTAATATTACCAGATCTTCTCTGCTCTCCTCTCTCCCTCTCTGTGATTTTGCTTCTTCAAAATTCAGGTTTCTTTTGTTTTTTCCGAGTAATCACTCTGCGTTTATTCCTCTTACACAGTTGTTGGAACGAAGAATAAACTGCATCAAATCCTGGGTGTTTACACTAAAGCTTACAGCTTTAGAGCGACGCAAAAACCTTTAAGGACAGAAGCTTTTGCGTGTACGTTCAGTTTACACAAATCGACATCAACTACGACAAGATTTGTTTTACTTTAGCGTTTCGTCTTTAATTTCATCAGATAATGTGACAGATTGCTTTTACCCCTTTCTTATAATCAGGCGTGATCGCAAAAGATCGATTTGGTTTCTGGACGAAACTTGTAATCATATTAATAATAATTGGATTTATTCATAACTAATCGATATATAATTCTCAATATTGTTTGTCGGTTTTCTTGTGTCTATTGGATTGGGAAAGAGACTATATCTAACTCAATCAGATTGATACTACAATTAATAACATTTCATATGCCTCTAACGGAGTCTGATAAAAGGTTGAGTGTGACTCAATCATGTATTAACTCAATAAGATTTGACTCAATCAACAAATAAAAACAACATTAAATATCTTACTAAAAGCACATTTAAATAAGTTGACTCGATAAATAAAATTATTTTACCCTTTTATTGAGACGGATGCATTCATAGGAGGCACGTAGCCAATACAATCTTTCATCACACTTATTATGCATGGTATCATACTTCATTCACCTCTAATACGACCTCCGTCCCATATTTATTGTCCAATTTTAATTTTTAAAGTTTTTACTCTTCAACTTTGACCTTAAATATTTTTATTTGTGTTATATATTACTTAAAAAAACGTATATCTGTGATAAGACATTTAAAACACGATCTATTCATATATTTTGCATCATGTATTATATATAAAAATGAAAATAGTTAAAATTAACGTTAAAGAATAAAGATTTTAAAAATCAATAAAAATGAGTTTAATGAATATTTTAGGAAAGGTTATATATGGAGGTGCCGCGTGGATAGCCCTGATTATCACATGAATAACTGTAACGCTCGTAGATCCGGGCTGGTCAATTTAGAGACAATAAGTATCAAAAATGACTTTTTGATGGAAAATTATTTAGAAAGATTAATCTTAACCAAGTTGTATTATATGTCACAAGGTTTCCGTGCATATAAATAACCCCAAAATCCGAGTTATAATGAAGAAGTTATGATCTGTCGAAGTTTCGCGACAGAACCGGCACGACACAACGTGACGTAAATAGTGAATTTACGTTAGAGCGATATTTATCCAAAACAATATAAATGAGAATTGAAGATCTCATCTATAGTAGTCCAACGATAAAAAGACAGACGAAAACGGAGTTCAGATGAAGGAGTTATGAGTTTATAACGGAGTTTTCCTGTCCCGGCCTACTAAAAATAATATATATAAGTAATATAATTATAATATATTAAAAATAAAGTCAAAATTAGCCAATGGAGTCTAAACGAGAGTTGTAGAGCATAATATCACCTTCGTGTCGATATAAAGAACGTCGAAAACGGAGTTCGTATGCGAATGTTATGACTTTCTGAAGTTCGGGGCGCAAAACCCCAAAACTGTCAGAGACCACGACGTGGCAAGAAGTGCCACGACGTGGCAAGTCCCCTGACACCTCCGGGAGTCCCCCATATGCAACTTGGGATGACGCATGCAGTGACGATCAAGACCACGACATGGAAAAAGGTTCCACGACGTGGCAAGGGCCAGTTTTGCCCTATAAATAGATTTGAAGGGTCAGCCGAGTTTGGTTGCTCATTCTCTCATCTCTCTCCCATATTACATCGATTTACGTGCAAAGAAGTACCCCCGAAACCCCGGTATCAACCCTGAGACCCAAATCAAGTCCCGATGCCCGAAGATCCCGAGAAGAAAAGAGTTTTCGAGCCGAAGCTCTGCCCACGAGAAACTAGGTGTGTGAAGTGATCCCGGTTTTCACTGAAGAATATCTACTTGAAGAGCCGTAGTGTTGTCCGATCATCTTCTGATCAAGTGAGTGTATAGTCACTTTCATCTTACACATAGATATGAAGTATTTTATAAAATACGTGCTATGTGTATATATATTGTTGTTTATACGTGTGAGTGTGTGGTCACTTTCTTTTAACACATAAATATTAAGCATTTGATATGAAATACGTGTTATGTGTTTATATATTGTTGTTTATTTGAGATGAGTGTGGAATGGATGTTTTATATAGGTATTAAATGAGTTAATATGTATATGTATTTTATATCTATAAATATGTTGGGTAGAACATGGGTAGATGAATTAGATGATGTGTGATGATAATTAGGTGATGAGGAATAAGTGATGATAATTAGGTGATGAGAAATAGGTGATGATAATTAGGTGATGAGAGATAGGTGATGATAGAAAGGTGATGATAATTAGGTGATGATAAATAGGTGATGTGAGATGAGAGGAGATACCATAACCTTGACCGACGATGTGACAATTTGGCGATGTAGTCATCTACCAGAGTATAGATGGCGACCACAGACTATTCTAGATGACCCCGTGGAAAGACCAGCAGACTCACAACCTGTAGGTGATGAATTACGAGTCCAGGCGATGTTGTGGCTACGTATTCATGCGATGATACTCTAACCCTTACTATGAATCACGAGTCCAGACGATGTTGTGGCTATGTATTCATGCGATGATAGACTAACCCTTACTATGAATTACGAGTCCAGACAATGTTGTGGCTACGTATTCATGCGATGATAGTCTCACCCTTATTATGATTTACGAGTCCAGACGATGTTGTGGCTGCGTAATCATGCGATGATACCCTAACCCTTACTAGACATATATTGAGGGAGTGATCCCCGAATTAGTATTGTCTATGCAATGTAGGCGATGATCCTTAGGAAAAGTTCTTACGAACAAGCATATAAGGATATAAGATGTAAGGAGATGTGCGGTAAATATGATATAGGAGATGACCCTTAGGATAATATCTTTAGGGAAGATTAAAAGAAGATAATGGGGATGGGTAATTGGGTTGATTGTTTGATAATTAAATATAATAATTATATTATTGTGGGTTGAAAACCTTATATGCTCACCAGGCTCCCAAGCCTGGCCCACTCAGCTTAATTGTATCACAGGTATCGATACGAAGCTGCTTTGCACTGAGAGATTAAAGGAGATGTAAATCACTAGAGTAAATGAATGCATGTTCTGTTTATGCTTATATGTCTGTATCGGAACATGACATCCCGAGGTTTTATTATTTAATGAAAATACATTCTATTTGAGAAATGTTTTGATAAGTTTTTATCATATCTTGTTTTGGGAACAAATTCTGCAACCGTTTTCTTTAAACGATTACTCTGATTTATAAAACAAAGCATAAACAAATTGGTCTTTTCTGACCGTGAAATCGGGGATGTCACAATAACTTATCACTTATGGATAACTTTTGAAGGGGACTACTTGTTTGGGCTTTAGACATGTTTGTTTAGACGAGGTTCTCCAAACACTGAAAAAAATTGTGGTTTAAAATTGCAATCGGAACCTTGCCAACGACATGTTGCCTAAGGAGGCATGAAGCAGGCACAGAGTGGTTTAAAAATGTATTTCATCGAATAGTCAATGCAATGGAAAGCAAATAATTTTATTATATGTTTTTTAGATTATTAAAAAGTTGTTAGGTAATTTTATTATATGTTTTTTAGATTATTAAAAAGTTGTTAGGTAATTTTATTATATGTTTTTTAGGTATGAATATTTCCAACTGAGGTACGATGCGAGAGGTAAACGGAGTTTTACAGGGTTGCAAAAATGTGTTGCTGCAATCAAGCTTATGGCTTTGGGGGAATCGCCCGATTCTATTGATGACTATATGAGAATGTCAGAGTGAACTGCACGAGAAAATTTGTATAGATTGGCGAGAGGTGTTATCAAAACCTTCGGTGACAAATACTTGCGCAAACCTTCATTAAATGACATACAACAACTATATGCGGCGCATGAAGAACGACATGGTTTTCCGGGAATGCTTGGAAGCATTGATTGCACAAAGTGGATATGGGGAAATTGTCCTGTGGCGTGGAAATGTCAATACACAAGTGGTCATCTTGGATTGCCTTCGTTGGTATTAGAGGCGGTTACATCACAAGACTTATGGATTTTGCATGCTTTTTTTTGGAGTTGCGGGTTCGAACATTGGCGTGAACGTTCTTGATCAATCACCAATATTTCAGGACCTTTTGACAAGAAAGGCACCGGATGCTCCTTTCACAGTAAATGGCCATGAGTATAAGTTCGGGTATTACCTCACAGATGGAATATATCTAGCATATTCCACGTCTGTGAAGGCGTTTCGACACCCGATAGAACCAAGAGATAATTTTTTCAAGAGAAGATAAGAAGGAGCACGTAAGGACGTGGAACATGCTTTCGGAGTTCTGAAAGCAAAATGACACATAGTTGAACATGCGGCACGAGCATATGAGTTGGACAGACTACGAGATATTATGTATGCATGTATCATTATGCATAACATGGTGACTGAATATAAAGGAAGAAACATTGCGGAGTATTCACCTATGGAACCTGGACACATTCAATTTCAACCAGTGACAGCAGAATACTTACATAGAGTCGTTGATATCCAAGATCAACGAAAACATAAACAACTTCGAGAAGACTTGACAGATCGTATCTATGATGGCAGTGAAGTTGAGTAATTTAGATCGAAAATGTAATTTGTTTCGTCTTTTTTTTTTTTGTTTCTAAATGTGTTTTTATCGTTAGTTGTAATTTTTAATGTTGTTTTTAGTTTAGGATTTATATTGTTACCGTTATTTTTAAATGTTATTTTTAATTTAAGATTTAATTTATATTATAATTATATTATGACATAAATAAAAAATATAGAAATTCAAAAATATAGAAAGTAAAAACTTTAAAAGAAATTTAAAAATAAAATAGAAATTAAGTGGTGTTATTACATGTTATTTGGTGTTGTCTATTTCCACCTTTGGTGTTATAACATTCATTTATAACTAGGATGATGATGTGGTATATTTTGGATATGATACCATGTAATAACATGTTGCTCATACCCACCAACCTGATAAAAAAAATAATAATAAATAAAATGCTATCCTAAAGACAAATCGCTTCTAGAGATTGTATACATGGATGGCATCCATATGCTCCATTCAATAGTTTGATTTTCTAATTGTAAATTCTATTTTTTTAGTTTTCTACTTTGAAGTTAGAATGTTTAAAACATACTTTCAATGGAACGAATAATAACTTAGTTCCATAAAATTATTTATCTCGAACGTCGTAATCAAATAGATTATAAGATATCGTTTTATATTTTTATATTCTAAAATCTATTACCTAGTGGTTTTACACTTATCTTATGTATTAAATATTAATTATTATCTTAAAATTCGTCAAATGTTCTTATCCCAAATCAATTAAGTATTAATTTGGCGCCAGCTTATGGTAAATTTTCGTAACGCTTAGATAATAAATATGGGAGACAATTCTTCAATTTAAAATTTATAGAAGGTTATCGATGAACCACACGTAATGATCTCTGTGTTGTGTTATATTTATGTTCATTCAAGATATACTCGTGTGATAATGGAGTTGATAAATACATGATAAATACAAATTGAGCATGCGAAGACTTTTGGTCAAAATATCATCCACATGAAGCTTGGTTGGGACAAACTGGGTGTAGAAAATATCATCCACTTTAAGTTTGGTTAGGATAAACTGAGTGTAGAAAATATCACCCACTTGAAGCTTGGTTGGGACAACCTGGGTGTAGAGTTTACCATAAGCAACAAGTTCACGAACAAAATGATAATTAAGATAAATATGTTTATCACACTTACTGGAGACCGGGTTTTGAGTCATAAATAGAGCATTTTTGTTGTCACAAAGCAAAGTCGGTCGATCATGTGGTAAGGCATGAAGTTCCCATAAGAGATGTGTTAGGGAAAACAGACGGTACTTATCAAGACTCAGAAAAATCTGATGTCATTTGCCAAGTTGTAGTGACGCTTTTTATGAAGTAATGTGGATAATAAACGAAACCAAAAGCACACAAGGACACAGTATTTACATGGTTCGGTCAAGATGACCTACGTCCACTAGCACGAGGGAGTATTCTTTATTCACAGAGTTCTCAAACAGATGTTATAAGTACAACCAATAGAGATCTGACATACTCACAAAGGATACAAAAGACACACCAAATGACTTAGCAAACATCCTTATTTATAGTGAATGGATCGTACATAAAACCCTAATGGGTTGAGCCCATTGGCCCATAGACAAATGAATGGTGTCAACCAATCACAATATGCCATGTAATAGTTTCTAGAACATACATCCTGGTGGCACCTCATGATCCATAGTGGCACATCATGATTCAAAGAGTGGCACATCAAGATCCGTAGTGGCACATCTTGATGCAAGAGTGGCACATCAAGATCACGATGACACATCAACCATTATGGTGGCACATCATGTGATAATCCTTGAGAATCTTCAACTTTTGAGCATCCTTCGATAATCTTAAGCATTACAGTGAACATCACAACATAAGTGGTGCATCAGGGATACCATGGCACATCAAGGGACACAAGTGGCACACCGTGCATCAAGATGGTGCATCTTATGCAAGGAATGACACACCTTTTCCAAAGGTGGCTCATCTTCCTCCAAGATAGCACACATACCTCGACACACCTTCTTCACAAATGGCACACCTTCCTTCAAGTTGGCGCATCTTCCTTCTAGTTAACACACCTCCTTCACAAATTACACACTTGCATACCAAGGAGGCATACCTTGCTTCTAAGTGGCACACCTTGTCTCTAAATTGGCGCATTCAAGCATATGATTATACATCTAGATCATAGATGGAACATCCATGAACCATGGTGCTCTATTCCACTCACATGTGCTTCATACCCCCTTTTAGAAGATCTGTTCCTTTTTCACTTGATCTGTTCCTTGTTTAGATGATCAATTCCCTTCTCAGATGATTCGTTCCTTTTTTCACATTCTCCATGAACCTCAAGTGCTCCATTCATTTCCAAGTGCTACATTAAACTCAATTGCTCTATCTGAATGCTCAAAATGCTCAAGTCACATTTAACAAAATGGGTAATCCAAACAATTATACCTATTATATTAGCCATTGCTTGATATTCCGATTCATAGTTAGATCTAGACATATTTGGTTTTTTCTTAGCACTCCAAGATATTAAATTTCCACCAAGGAATATAAAGTAACCATATGTGAAGCATCATGTTTCAATACAACGAACCCAATCACCATTAGAGTAGCCTAAAATGTTCTTTGTATGTAGTCGATAAAAAGTTAGTCTAGATGAAATGGTGCCTTTGACATAACACAAATTGTGTTTAATTGGTTGAAAATTATCATCATTTGGGAAATGAAGATTTTGACTGGCTTGATTAATAGCGTAAGAAAGATCAATTCATGTAATGGTCAAGTACTGGAGAGCTCCTACTAGAGAGCGGTAAAGAGTGATATATTTGAAGCAAGATTCATTAGAAGTGAAGGTGTCATGAGTTCCAAGCGGAATAGACACGGGTTTTGGGTCTAATAGGTCAGCACATGTAATGATGTCGGTAGCATATTTGGATTGGCTTAGAAAGAGTCCATCATCCGTGTAGCTCACCTCTAGACCAAGAAAATGGCTTATATATCGCCTAAGTTTTTTAATTTCAAATCTACGGTTAAGATGCTGGTGAAAGCGAGCATAACATATTTGTTGTTTCCAGTAAGAATTAAGTCATCCACATACATGAGTAAATACATGATGCATGAATTTTTAGCATAGATAAATAAAGACGAATGAGTTCAACTGCAAACAAATCCATTTGAGAGCAAAAACATACTTAGATGATGAAGCCAAGCTCTAGGGACTTGATTTAGGCCATATAGAGCCTTAGATAATTTGCAAACATGATTAGGTAGTTGAGGATCGACAAAACCATGTGGTCGCTTCATAAAAATGATTTCATTCAAATGCCGATGTAAGAAGGCATTTTTAACATCAAGTTGTTGTAGGAACCATTTATGTAGAATAGAAAAAGAGAGAGAACAATAGGAATAGTGGATGTGACATCCCCAAAATCTCGGCCAGAAAAGACCGATTTTCATTTATGCTTTTTAAAATAATTTCAGAGTAAATCCTTTTGATTTGAAAGAGTTGCGGAATTTGTTCCCAAAAACAAAACGTGATAAAATAATATTTACCAAAGCATTTCATAAAAAAAATGTATTTTCATTATATAATCAAAAGTCGGGATGTCATGTTCCGATAGAGACCATAAAGCATAAACGATAACATTACAAGTCATTCAACAAATATAAACATATACAGACTTGTAAACAAAACAACTTGATGATTCATCCATCTTATGCCCTTGCGCCACTCCCTGTAATACAAATAAAACTGAGTGGGTCAGGCATGGGAGCCTGGTGAGCATATAGGGTTTTTAACCCACAATAAATAATTATATTTAATTCCACCAACCAACAATAAATCAATTACCCATTCCCGTTATTCTCATTTTACATCCCTAAAACAACTAACACAAGGGACCTAGTCTTAGAATATTTCATCGGGGCGACAACACATGCATTCGGGGGTTTCCCGGTAATATATGTCAAATAAGGCAACCATGAGGGGGATGAGGTACAGCGAATGAACACCCAAGTTCATTAACACCTATAGGTGGCGAACCTGCTAGCGTTCCACAGGACTGTCTAGAAAAGTCTGTGGTCGTCATCTAAACTCTGCTAGATGACTGAATCAAAAACAACATCGAGGCCTCTCATCTGTTTATCACACGTCAACTATCTACCCATGTTATACCCGACATATTAGTAGATAAAAATATATATTTTTATACATAGTTTAAAACCTGTATAGCATTCTCATTCAATACATATTCCAAAACAACAGATGAGACACATACACATAACACGTATTTCATAGAGAATAAATCGTATTTATGAGATAGAAGAAAGTGAATATACATTCACGCATATAACAACAAAATATACACATAACACATATTTCGTATAAAATACTTCATAATTATGCATTAGAAGAAAGTAAGCACACACTCATTTGATCAGAAGATGATCAGACAGCACTACGGCTTGTAGGAGTAGTATTCTTCGGCAAATCTGGAAGATCTTCACAAAAACCGGACACCTCGCGGGCAGAGCTTCGGCTCAGAAATTGCACTTCTCAGGATCTTAGGGGCTTCGGGACTTGCTTCGGGGCTCGGGAATGATACCGGGCCTTCAGGATAATTCTTGCACGAAAAACAATGCAAAAACGCGAGAAAAAGGGAAGAAATGAGCAATGAACTCGGTTGCCCTCGACATCCTTTTATAGGGGCTGGAACTTCGAATTACGCTGGGCGTAATATGAAATTACGTTGGGCGTAATGAGGATAGGGTCGCTGACTCCCCCCATGGATAATATCGGTTAATATATATATATTTAAATTAAATATCGAAAATATTTAATAAACTTCAAAAATTCATATCTTCATCCTACGAACTCCGTTTGCGACGTTCTTTATATCCACGCGTAGGAGAGACTACGATCTACAACTTTCGTTTAGACTCCGTCAGCTAAATTTTGACTTTATTTTTATTATTTATTTTTAGTAGGACGGGACATGAAAACTCTGTTATAAATTCATAACTTCTTCATCCGACGTCCGTTTTCGCCTATCTTTTTATAGTTTTACTACTATTAACAAGACCTTCAATTCTCATTTAGATTGTTTCGGCTAAAAACCGCTCGATCTCAAATCGAGTATTCGGGTTGCATACTGCTAAGTCGAAACTTCGAAAAATCATAACTTCTTCATACGAAGTCAGATTTGGGCGTTCTTTTTATGCACGCTCTCGGTTTAATGAAATCTACGACCTTCGTTTAGATCACTAAGGATAAATATTGATCTAACGTAAATTTCACTTTTTACGTCATTCAGCGTTGCCGGTTCTATTGCGAAACTTCGACAGGTCATAACTTCTTCGTTATAACTCGGATTTCGGCATTCTTTATATCTTCGGAATCCTTGTTTCGACCACTACATCTTTATGCAAAGATATCAGGCTGATCTCATACTTTAATTTTGATGCTTATTTTATTCTTAATTCATTAAATTATAATAATTAAGAAAATAAACACATAATTCACATAATACTCAAATATTTCATCATTAATACTTCAAAAAAAGAGTTACAAGGGTTAAACTAGACTATTACATCAATGATAATGCCTATCCTGGAAATGCGGGCGTTACATGCACCTCTAATGGAGTCACAAACACCATGAGCAACAAGATGAACAAAGAGAAGTAGGAGAAGACACAAAAACGTCCAAGAACCCTTAGGGATCACTTCACCATGTTTTTGGGGCCTTAGGGGTTCCTTATATAGGTAGGATATTGTGACATCCTCATTTTCACGGCCAAAAAAAACCGATTTTGTTTATACTTTATAAAAATCAGAGTACCTCTTTTAATAAAAATGTTGCAGAATTTGTTCCCAGTAAACCATGATAAATAAGTAATCAAAGCATTTCCAAAGAAAAGTATTTTTATTAATTTTAAAACATTATGGATGTCATCGTCAATATAGTAACATAAGCATAAACAGAACTTACATTCATTATCACTAGTGATTTATATCTCCTTAATCTCTCAGTGTAATGTGACTTCATATCAACACCTGTGATATAAATAAACTTAGTGGGTCAGGTTGGGAAACTTGGTGAGTACATAGAGTTTTCAACCCATAATAATATAATTATTATGTTAAACATCAAGCAATCAACCTAATTACCCATCCCCATTATCTTCTTTACTCTTAAGGATCTAACCTAAGATTCAACTATTCCTCGTTCGTTCATTCCTCAGGAGTATCCTAAGGAATCGACACTAAGTCTGCATAGTCGTCAGGGTTTATCTCGTTTATTGACAATATCGTTTTCGAGAGTCCACTCACAATACCTGTCAATGGGTTTTTAGAGTACACCGGGTGAGTGCATCGTTCACAACACCTACAGGCTGCGAGCCAGCTAGTGTTCCACTAAACTGTCTAGAATAGTCCGTGGTTGTCATCCATACTCTGCTAGATGATGGGGGTCATTGCTTGGGTCATCGTTTGGCTCGTCGCTTTGGTTCATCGCTTAGTTCATCGCTTTGCACCATATTTTATCACTCATATATCACCGCTCATCATTTATATCATCTTTCATCGCTCATCATTTATCTCATCTTTCATCGCTCATCATTTATCCCACCTCTAATCTACCCATGTTTTACCCAACAAATTTTGTAGATATAAAATACATATACAATTTAGATCATTTAAGAACATGTATAAAATGTTTCATCCAGCATAGACAACAAGTATTCAGACGGTATACACACATAGCACATAATTTATATCAAATACTTCATATCTATGTGTAAGATGAAAGTAACTATGCACTCACTTGTTAAAGTGATGATTCCAAACTCGGGCAGTGCTTCACTTTTAACGATTCTATTTTCCTTCGACGAAACAATGGGTTTTTATTAAAAATTGGGTTTCGCTAGAGCAGCGTTTCCGAGCCGAAAACTTTTCTTCTCGGAGCCCTCGGGCGCTCCGGGGCTTCCTTCTCGTGCTAGGGAGGTTCCCTAAACATGGGAGGGGTTTACGGAGGCTAGAGAGAAGTTAGAGAGAGAAATAAATGCTTATGGTGTGAAGAAAATATGAAGAGTTCATCTCTAATTTATAGGGGTTTTCTCGTAGAGTAGGCCCTAAGTTTCATCCGTATCTTCCGCGTACGAGCTCCATTTTCTACGCTCTTTATATCCACACGTTGTTATTTACGAGTACTACAACTTTCATTTAGACCTCATCGGCTAATTCTCATTCTATCTTCGATTTGCAAAACGGTATCGTATTTATCGCACTCGAAGAGTAGAGACTAAGTTTCGTCCATATCTTTCGCATACGAGCTCTATTATTGATGTTTTTTATATCCATGTGTTGGTAATTATGAGTACTATAACTTTCATTTAGACCCCGTCGGCTAATTTTCACTCTATCTCAGATTTACAAAACTGTATCGAATTCGTCGCGTTTGAAGAGTAGGGACTAAGCTTTGTCCATATATTTCGCATACGAGCTCCGTTTTCGACTCTCTTTTTATCGTTTAGCTTCTCTTAACGATATCTTCATTTCTCGTTTAGATTATTTTGGCTAAAAATCGACCGATTTGGACGTCAGATTTGGACTGCTATGCATATCTTTCGCATACGAGTCTAGTCCATATCTTTCGCATACGAGCTCAGATTTGGACTAAGCTTCGTCCATATCTTTCGCATACGAGCTCGGACTGTGCACTGCTATGCTAAATCTTAGAAAAATCATAACTTCCTCATACGAAGTCTAATTTAGACGTTCTTTTTATGCACACTCTCGGTTTAACATATACTACGACTTTTGTTTAGATCGCTAAGGATAAAAAGTATTTAATTGTAAAGTCACTTTTTACGATTCCCGATATCATGTCGGTTTAGCCGTAAAACTTCGACAGGTTATAACTTCTTTGTTATAACTCGGATTTTAGCGTTCTTTATATGTACGGAACCCTTGTGACATATACTATAACTTGGTCAAGATTATATAGTAAAAATATATTAAATCAAAATTTTCATTTTTGACTCATTGTCTTTAAATTGACTAGTCCGAATCTGCGGGCGTTACAATTATCTCCCCCTTAGGATGATTACGTCCTGGAATCATCAATGAAACAGGATTGTATAATGACTCCATACATTTTCTCTTCATCCTAGGTAATAACCGTAACTTTTATGTTGCTTCGAACGAGTATCTAACTCTTGGACTCCTTGACTGTAGGCGGTGCTTGATCTTGCACCTGCTCTCTATCTCATGTTAGACTCCAATTTATGACCTTCAAGTCACAATCTCGATCCTTACTGGAGACTCCTTCTTTTTCTTAACAACTTAAGATAAGTTGTTTGATTTCCACAATAGACCGATGGAACATGTTCCAATGACCTCTCATCGTATGTCGCAACGCTTAGACTCATGTCTCTTAGAGTCAAATTCCGGAACAGACTATACCTTCCTTCATGTTCTAATCACATCTTAACAGGTAGCATTTCTAGCTACAAGCAACTATCGCGATACCTCTGCTAATCGCTTTGATTATCTTTTATTTCAATATTTCGGCTCAGCTTAAGTTAGATGTTACATCGAACTTGGTTCTCAGAACCACGTAACATACTTATCATAGTCGGACTCAATTTAATATGACCACTAGGGTCGGAATAACAATCATCTTCTTAGTCATTACCGAAAGAATGGTAATGACATACATGAATAAAACGGGATCAACTACTAGCTTCTTGATAACCTTGTGACTTTCCCTGATCCAAGTGCGAGTCTTGTGCTTCCGGTAGTATAGGCCTCTCCTACCATTCACACCTACTCATACTCATCCCAAGTATTGTCTCGCAGTTTTCCAAGTCACCATACAAGAAAATCACATAACAACTTAATACATCAGATAGCAAAACGAAGGTTTATATTATTCCTTGAAATGATCACATAAGTGTTCAAGTTCACCCTAGACTATGCCTTTAACATGCTACATCATGTGATACTATCCGCATGGATACTTCATAACTTGATCTTTGGATATGGAGTCCTAATCCTTGATGACTCTCGTTGTTATCTGCTTCATCGAAGATCATGTGAAATGCCCTTGGCTTTGGCGGTGCATTTGGCCTTGCTGCTTCGTTTTTCTTTGGGCAGTCTCTAGAAATATGGCCTTCTTTGTTACATTCGAAACATACCTTCTTTTTGAATGTGCACTCGTTGGCGTAATGGATAGAATTTCCACACTTGAAACATATCACATCTTCACCACATTTTCCTAAGTGTTTCTTCTCGCACTTATCACACAATCTTTCTTCGCCTCTTCCTCCTCCTCCAAACTTCAATAATTTACGCTTCTTGTTTGGCCTTGAAGATCCTTCAAACTTCCTCTTTTCTCATGCCCTATCTTTTTCTAGATCCCTTTCTCTTATCTAGGTCTCTATATTCTTAGCTACTCTAACGACTGTTTTCAAAGTAGTTTCCATTTTGACCGTTGGGCCAAAGTCTGCGGGCAGTCCGTTAGTGAACCTATCTATCTTGGAGAGTTCAATAGGCACAAAGTAGGGAAATAGCTTCATCTTCTCAATGAATGTTGTGGCATACTCATCAACACTCATCTTCCCTTTCTTCAGGTTCTGAAACTCGTTCTTTAGGTCTATCAGATCTATCTCTAAGTAGTACTGCATTTTTAACTGCTCTGTGAATGCTTCCCAAGATATTCATATGGCTTTTACTCGTGACATTGTATCTGCCAACAACTTCCACCAACTTAACACTCTGGTCTTTAGTTATCTGACTGCCAAGACGATCTTTTGCTTATCGATGCAGTCGCAGCTCTTAAATACCATCTCCATCTCGGAGATCCAGTCCATAATCTCCACTAGTTATGGGCTTTTAGAGAGACTCGGCGGTTTTGAACCCAAAAAATTCTTATACATCCGCCCATCCTTGTTATTTCCCTTCTCCGGGACATTCCTCCTTGCCCCTTAGGTTCCAACTTGACTCACAGTGGGACTATACTTTCCTTCCTCTGATTGTTCAGCGATCAACTCAGGTTGCACAATGGGCACCATAGGTTCATCCCTATTTTCATGCAACATCTGCCTCGTCTCTTCTCTTTGCTTAGCAAGTATAGCCCGAATCATGGATTGTACTCCAGACATTGTGATTGGCTTAGGAGTGGCTACTACAACAAGTATTTGCTCAATCACTGGTGGTTGAGGCAGTTGATTTCTATTTCCATTCCCATTTCCACTTCGGGTTCTTTCCATTTCATTCCATACACCAAATCAGATGTTCGGTGTGAAACGACGAGAATTAAGATAGGAAAGATTTTATTTACGATCGACGTGTAAATCTCCCTATTACTCCAAAAAGTTTTATACCAGTTCTAATACCGTAATTAAGCGTTTACAAGTCTGAACACATAAATTTTTCGGATCCGGTTGGCAACAGACCATAGATCCAATCATATAATGCACACCATAAATCATTTAGCACATAAAAGCATGTTAGGCATTTTCCTAAATAAGCTAGTGCTTTTGTCTATTCAGGTTTATTACCTAAATTTATTAGACACACTCCTCACGATCATCACTTAGCATTCTAAGTTTAAGTATAGAAATAAATCCATATTCCTTGTTCGCTTAAACTAATGCTCTGATACCAACTGTGACATCCCCATTTTCATGGCCAAAAAAGACCGATTTTGTTTATGTTTTATAAAAATCAGAGTACCTCTTTTAATAAAAATGTTGCGGAATTTGTTCCCAGTAAAACATGATAAATACGTTATCAAAGCATTTACGAAGAAAAGTAGTTTTATTCATTTTAAAACATTTGGGATGTCATCCTCAATACAGTAACATAAGCATAAACAGAACTTACATTCATTATCACTAGTGATTTATATCTCCTTAATCTCTCAGTGTAATGTGACTTCCTATCAACACCTGTGATATAAATAAACTGAGTGGGTCATGTTGGGAAACCTGGTGAGTACATAGGGTTTTCAACCCACAATAATATAATTATTATGTTAAACATCAAGAAATCAACCCAATTACCCATCCCCGTTATCTTCTTTACTCTTAAGGATCTACCCTAAGATTCAGCTATTCCTCGTTCGTTCATTCCTAAGGAGTATCCTAAGGAATCGGCACTAAGTCTGCATAGTCGTCAAGGTTTATCTCGTTTATTGACAGTATCGTTTTCAAGAGTCCACTCGCAATACCTGTCAATGGGTTTTTAGAGTACGCCGGGTGAACACATTGTTCATAATACCTACATGTTGCGAGCGTGCTAGTGTTCCACTAGACTGTTTAGAACAGTATGTGGTTGTCATCCGTACTCTGCTAGATGACGGGGCCATCGCTTGGGTCATCATTTGGCTCAATGGAATGCCAATCCCCCGGTTTGATTTGTAAAGTCTCTATTCCTTGGTAATCAAAGCCCAAAGATCTATGAATTAGCACATGCTTAACTAGCCAAGCAGACAAATGACCCTGCATCTTTTTTATCTCTCCCACATTTTTTATAAGTATTTCACATTTACGATGAAATTTATGAATATTGAGCTGCGACTTTTTATTCTGTGCAAAGGAATCATGTCTAATTTACTAAGTCGGGGGAAGATACTGAACTTTTGTATTTGAAAAATGTTTCAGGAGGAATCTATGAGGTAGATGTCGGTTGATAAAGGAACCAAGGCTCATTGTTTTGGCTCATCAATTGGCTCACCGTTTTGGCTCATCGATTTGGTTCATCGCTTAGTTCATCGCTTTGCACCATATTTTATCACTCATATATCATCGCTCATCATTCATATCATCATTCATCGCTCATCATTTATCTCATCTTTCATCGCTCATCATTTATCTGACCTCTAATCTACCCATGTTTTACCCAACACATTTTGTAGATATAAAATACATATACAGTTTAGATCATTTAAGAACATGTATAAAACGTTTCATCCAGCATAGACAACAAGTACTCAGATAGTATACACACATAGCACATAATTTATATATAAATACTACATATCTATGTGTAAGATAAAAGTAAATACGCACTCACTTGTTAAAGTGATGATTCCAAACTTGGGTAACGCTTCACTTTTAACGATCCTATTTTCCTTCGACGAAACAGCGGGTTTTTAATAAAAACCGGGCTTCACGGGAGCAGCGTTTCCGAGCCGAAAACTTTTCTTATCGGATCCGTCGGGCGCTCCGAGGTTTCCTTCTCGTGCTAGGCAGGTTCCCTAAACCTAGGAGGGGTTTAAGGAGGCTAGAGAGAAGTTAGAGAGAGAAAGAAAGGCTTATGGTGTGAAGAAAACATGAAGAGTTCATCTCTTATTTATAGGGGTTTTCACGTAGAGTAGGCCCTAAGTTTCATTCGTATCTTCTGCGTATGAGATCCATTTTCTACGTTCTTTATATTCACACATTGGTATTTACGAGTACTACAACTTTCATTTAGACCTCGTCGGCTAATTCTCATTCTATCTCTTATTTGCAAAACTGTATCGAGTTTATCGCGCTCGAAGAGTAGGGACTAAGTTTCGTCAATATCTTTCGCATACGAGCTCTATTATCGACGTTTTTTATATCCACGTGTTGGTATTTATGATTACTACAACTTTCATTTCGATCCCGTCGGCTAATTCTCACTCTATCTCAGATTTACAAAACTGTATCGAATTCGCCGCGCTCGAAGAGTAGGGACTAAGCTTTGTCCATATATTTTGCATACGAGCTCCGTTTTCGACTCTCTTTTTATCGTTTAACTTCTATTAACGATACCTTCATTTCTCGTTTAGATTATTTTGGCTAAAAATCGACCGATCTAAATTTCAAATTTCGGGCTATACACTACTATGCTAAATCTTAGAAAAATCATAACTTCCTCATACGAAGTCAGATTTGGACGTTCTTTTTATGCACACTCTCGGTTTAACATGTACTACGACTTTTGTTTAGATCACTAAGGCTAAAAAGTATTTAATTATAAATTCACGTTTTACGATTCCCGAAGTCGTGTCGGTTTAGCCGTAAAACTTCGACGGGTCATAACTTCTTTGTTTTTACTCGGATTTTAGCGTTCTTTATATGTACGGGGCCCTTGTGACATATACTATAAGTTGGTCAAGATTATTTATTATAAATAATATTATATCACAAATGTCTTTTTTGACGCTCATTGTCTCTAAATTGACTAGCCCGAATCTGCGGGTGTTACAACTATTAGAGTTTTCAACTAGGAAACCCTAATTTGACTACTTAGTCCCTAAGAAGCCCATGGACTCCCTCCTTAGAATCCTTGGACGAATTCTAATGGGTTTCCCCATAGATTTAGTCCACTCCAACTTCTATGGAGCCCATTAGCCCAATATTCAACTATCACACAATTGACAGTTCTTGTCCCTTTATTTAATTAATATCTTTTAGCCAAAAAAATTATTTTTTATTAATTGTTGACTAATATTAATTAAACAATATGATTTCTATTTTAATATATTATCCATATATTATATTAATAAATCATAGTTCATCCTTTTAGTTGCTATGGTGAAGGCAACCCAAAAGGACCATGCTCAAAATCGGGTCAAGTACATACCAAAATAGTTATGGGCTTAGACACCTAATCCAACAGCCTCCCACTTGGATAAGTCTAATAACTATATTTTGTATGACTTCGGAACCTGATCAACAATCGTAGCTTTCAAAATCCATTGTGGAACTCTGATCATATCAGAAACGTGTCCTTTAGATAAAGGATCATATATTCCTCCATTCTAGATATCGTATAGACATGAGACATGGATTATAATCATTCTCTCAGTCTATGTGTTGTTTCTCGATTTCTGATTTATGATGACTGACAACTGACTACAATTGAACACATCAACTTAGTCATGGCTTGGCCAAGCACCCAGGGTGTCATCACTAAATCATCGAGGGGCCCACAAATATCGCTTTTGTCCCACTTTGGGTAAAAGGAACGGATAAAATTTGACTCAGTGCTTGCTTGTACCTACTCATCAAGTCACACACAACAATATGTTTTATAACACCAAGTTATTGGTGCGTTTACATATTATCAATGTGCAACCAACTTGCAGAATATAACTTACACGTCTCGGTTTCAAGAATATAAGATATTATTGTCTCACCAATCACTCTTGATAAAATCCATGAAGCGAGCCAAGTGAGCGTGGGTTTAATACAATACTCTAATCTTATAGGAGCAATCATGAACCCTACAACAAACTTTTTCTATGTCTAAAATACTTTAGACAATCTACAGTCAGATTCATGACAGTCTTCTTTCATACCTACTTCCAAAGTATGATCGACTGTGGATGGTTTGAATAATCTTATTATTCGGGAAGTCAAAACATGCAAAGTGAAACACAAGAATAATACTAATCCCATATGGCCCCAAACTTTTGAGTATAAATAAGACACCTTTATGTAATCGCCGTATTGATTACCCATTATTCATTGTTTCGGGTAATCAACTTATTACTTGAATTATAACACCAGCTGTGCCATGCACCAAACATGCACACTTTGTTTACCTATGGTCCATACTTTGTGAAATAGATCAATTGAAAAAATTTCCAATGATGCTCATTTCACAATCCCTAATCCTTATCGTTAGTGTAAGAACACAAAATTCTCGCCACTACTAGAATATATTAGATTCTAACATTTTATGCAATGATCCTTTTGTAATCTTATTACACAAAAGTTACCAAGACTTTGCCAATGAAATTACAAAGTTCTCTATTGAAGATTTCTACAAGGCAATTCCATAGATATTAAGTCTCACATTCAAAGTACATTCCTTTGAACATCATTTTTGCATAAAACTTTCTAATCTAGACAAAAATTCTTAAAGTCTAACTCCCAATATGGAAATATTTCCATATTTTCCATACGAAAACTCATTATTAATGGATTCACATCTAATCATAATAATGTCATTATGGTCCATTCACCATTATACTTCCAACTGCTCACAAGCGACCAATCCTTGGCGAACCTTATATTGTACTTGACAGTTGTTTAATTATTTTAGTCAAACCGGTTCTAGTCCCTTTTCCCTCTTAATGCTCTAGGTATTTGGAAAATTTTAGAACGGTTGAATATTATAGCATATGCAATCGATCTTATACCTGAAGTGTATGGAACACGATCCGTAGTGAAAAACGTGATACTTTACCAGTTCCTTGCTATAATATTGTCATATATAGAATTCCTTTATGCTGAATCTTTTCAAAATAACATCCATATATGTCCTTTGACTAAATTCAATTAAAATTTCTCGATCCAAGCTTTTAGATTTCAAAACGAAGTATAATATTCTCTCCCTTAATTATAGCAAAACAACTATTCAACCTTTGCAAATTGAAACTTTGTTTTCTATAATTAATATTGCTAACTTGCAAATTGCAATACTTAGAATAATAATCATGCTCCCACTAACATCATAATTATATCCATACCAACATAACGTTTATGCACCCACTAGCTTTGACATGTATTCAGAAAACATTTGGACTTTTAGAAATCAATACTTATTGAATTTCAAATTTCATATTTCTAATACGATATGCTTCGATAAGCCTTTATCTAAGCTTCTCAAGCTCACACACATTTCCTTAGAAAGCTTATATGTGTGTCTAAACTATTTTAGCACTTATAGCAATAAGTCTTAAATGTTTAAAGTAATTGCCAAATCTTACAATCCGAACTATGAAGAGGGATGTCGTAATCATAATCTAATTTGAGAATGCAATTTACACAACAACTAACTCCTTAAAATCTTCATAGTGAAAGCGTTTCCTCATAATCATTTTCATGAAGGAGAGAAACCTTATGACACTTAGATTTTACACTATATGTGTTCCTATCCATGTGAATTTTTCATAACCATAATCATAAGATAATGTGTGTGTCAAATCCAAACTCTTATGGACATAACTTGTTCATTCTTAATTTCTTGCCATCAAGGGTCGCATCATTGCTTCCAAGTTATTTAGCACCTTACCTATACTAGTCAACGTACTTTCATTGAACAAGGTGCTTGTCCTTATGCAGTCAATAAACAACTCGTAGAACTCATATGCATAAGTAACTTTACTGGAATGACATAGAAATAAAATTTTGTCAACATGATAGGTTGCAAACCTTAAGTTGTGTGCTAGTGTTTAATAATAGGTTTACTCTTGATTAGTTCTTGAACATTTTCAAGATCATTTCGACTCTCACTGACCTCTTGACATATAAGATTCTCTTGTCAAGAAACATTTCATGACAAACACATATTCAAGAGTTAGTGCGGATTCTTATCAAGACAAATTACTACACACAATTGGTCTTCGTCGATCTTTGTCTTATCCAAGTACTTTCGTACTTCCATGCTCACCCAAAATATTATTGTACTATTGCGCCTGCTGTGACTATCCAAAGTACTAATTTGTTGTCGTTTTTCCGTGTTTACCCAAACTATTATCATTCTTTCATGCCTAATCAACTAGGAGTTATAGTTGTCTTTTGGTAAAGGTCATTTAATAAAGATCCATCAAGATCATCATGTTAGGATTAGTAAGTGAAAATAACGGGAGTTGGGTAATTGGGTTATTTGAATGCTGGTGAATATATAATTAAAGATTGTAATTGGGTTATTTGAATGCTAGTGAATATATAATTAAAGATTATAACATTTTGGGTTGAAAACCCTATGTACTCACCAGGTTTCCCAACCTAATCCACTCAGTTTCCTTGTATCACAGGTAGCGATACAAAGATATTGATAGAGAATGTAATTATTTGCTTAGAGATTCAAGGAGATGTAGATTGTTAATGTAATGAAATTTAGTAAGTCTTCGTTTATGCTTATGTTTCTTGTATCATTTATGAAATCCCAAGTTTTGAAAATATAAATTAAAAAAATTTCTTCTGAAATGCCTTGATTTGATATTATATCGTATCAAGCATATTTTAGAATCAAATCAGCAATAACAAATGTTTTGAATAAGTATAAACATAAGGTTTTAAAAAAGGCTGTGAAAATGGGAATGTCACACTTTCCCACGTTCCTCAGAAGACCTGAAACATTGAATCCACAACTGTATGCCAAAGCTTAGTGAGTTCCCTAAAAAATCATACACACAACAAATACAATTACAATGCATGCAATCATGAGCCTTCAGTTTATCTGGACCGCCTTACGAGGTCTACAGTATGCCTGGACCACTCCCCTAATCTTATAGTCTACGGGCCCACCTCGCAAGGCCTATAATAGCTAGACCGCTTATCTTGGGCCTACATTATCAACTAGACCGCCCGGGCCTCTTGGCCTTCAATAAACATCCATACCACCTCACCTAACCCCAACATGTCGACATATATAAACAATAATAGGAAAATGCAGGTAATCATACAATTCTACCTACCTAACATATCGCTATTGCATAACACATCCTATACACAAGGATACATAGCATAATTAGGTGGGTGGGTCGACCTTGGTGTCTTAGACCCAAAATCATAGTGAGAAAACTCACCTCACAAACTAGTAGGAAATACAACAGCTCCCCTGAGATCAAGATCGACACCACAATTCACATATAAGACACAAGGAAACTCAACCTCAACCTAAAGTTTAGACCATAAGTTGACCAAAAAGTCAACTAAGTTAAAAAGTCAACCCCCACGGTCAACAGTCAAGTCAACAACCCAAAAACCCAAGTCAGCGAGTCGCCATGTCATGACCATCCATCAGTTATGTCGTGGCAATGTAAGGATGAACATTCGGGTCCTTACCCAGTCGTCGCAATGTGACAGCTTAAAGGTCATGTAGTGGGGATTGGTCTGAACAGCGTAACTTATTAAGGTGTTTCCCAACATTTCCAAGAGCTCCAATGCTCAGATCTGGTCCTTCCCAAGGTCTTGATGGATAGAGTTTCCAACTTTATCCATTAATACATCTCAATAAGTCAGGATCCCAAACCCTAAGTCCTTAGAGGCAACTCAAGGCATGCAAACACCCATTAATCACTTAATCACTAGAGTTACTCCTCCAAAGTTTCCAGAAAGGTTTCCTATACCTTATGGACCATAAAAATCATAGCTTTATGGACATGCGTGTCCAATGCATCACCCTTCCATTTTAGGTAAAAAAAACATGGAAAATATAAACTTAAAGCTTGTGCATGGGACGAAACTCCAAGGATCCTCAGATCTAGAACATATAACACTAAGATGACCACAAGGATCCATAAAGTTGCCAACTTTATGGAATCTAACCTTCCAAACTTCCAACCCATGAAGATTAAGGGATAAAAGGCATAGATCTAGAAGTAAGTAACATAAAAACTAGATCTTGGACACTTACAAAGGTCCAGAGAATGCACAAGTGAAGAATGGTGAGGCTTGCTGTTTCAATCCACAATCTAAAGCACCTTCTTTTTTCTTCAAACTACCAAGAGGATCAAAATGGACCAAGAATCACCACAAGAGGCTAGGGTTAGGGTTTATGAGTCTATATAGTAATGGAAGTTGGGGATGACCAAACCCTAGCCCTCACTTTACGTTAAATACGACTCAAACTCGAAAAATTAGGGTTTTAGCCATCAGACAGTCGCCAAGTCGTGGCCAGAATACCACCATGCCTTGGGAAACAAAATAGGACAAGTGTTTAATATTGCTTAGCAAACTTCTTTTTAAGAAAATATAGTAGAATTAAGTAGCAATTAAATTCCATAAGTTAATTTTTCTTTTTTTGAGTTATAGTGGTTAATTAGTTGAAAATTGAAGAGTTTTTGTATTAAAATGTATGAATGTTTTGGTTAATTAGTAGCAAGTTGAAGAGTTAGAAGTTTCAAATAATATTGTTCAAGATAGATGACTTATCTTGAAAAATATTAACTTGGATGACCTTTATTATAAGATTTATAAATATAATGATTATAAATATAAAAATATCTTTAAGAAATACAAAATGAGCTCTTATTAGTTGTTACAATTTCATGATTGTAACTTGTTATACAAAAGCATCTATTATGTTATTTTGTAGTATAACGTTATTTAAGTTTAAGATATTGTTATTTGTTTTTTTATATGGTTTTAATATTGTAGCCAGCTTGCATCTTTCATCATTTACATAAAAGTCATCATCAACATATGCGGGTATCATTTGCATCAGTTATTAACAAATGCTTAGAACGTAATAAAAAAATACAAACCAATAAGGATGATTTTATAATTAAAATCTCTATTTATTTATTTGTACATTTTTTACACTAAAATTGAACACCTTATCATGTTGTCAAAATTTTCTTATGATTATGGTGGTCACTTGTGTGAACCTTGGTTGTTCATTTTTAATATATAATTTGTAAGTATGACAAAGTAATTCATAAGTGTGTGAAAATGTTTGACACAAATAAAAAAATAGAAAATTTAATTGAACATCAAATCAAATTTATTAAAACAAACAAGTGAGACACTAAAATATTGCAAACAAAATTGTATTCATTTTAGGGTTACTACATCAATTCATCATATCTAAGAGGCCTAATCATTTCTAGTTATGTTTTAATCCATAGAAATATATAATTATGAACATCATTAAATATACTTTTGATATTTTTCACCTTACTATTAAGAGTAAATTATTGAAATCGTCCCTATGGTTTGGTTAAAATTGCATATTTGGTC
>NW_027629882.1:37500-40000 GCF_052625555.1 Lactuca saligna
AGGCAGTCTGGCACCTTCATCCCTTGCCATGCTCACCCACTGCTCCCCCCCTATATATACATATTGCACAAGGAGCTTGGTGACAGCAACACCCATTGCTTTCCCTGAGGATGTATATTTCTTAGTATGCGCACGGCGTCGAGGCACAGGTGAAGCCAACGGCGCTAGTTTCTGCGCCCTATGTCGAGGAAAATCAAGGCAACGGGCTAGTGTATGGGCACAACGTCGAGGAGACTCAAGGAGATGGGGCTATTTTTCAGGTCACCGTTCGAGAAATCAAGGCAACGTGTTGGGGGGGATGGCCTCTTTCATGGGTCGTGGGGCTTGGCTTGGCTTGCCTCGTGTGTGCTCGATACAGCCTCACGATTCTTATTTGCCCATCAACCATGCCGGGCACCTATGAGAATGAGACCCCATGGTACCCCCTATATATACATATTGCACAAAGAGCTTGGTGACAGGAACAGACATTGATTTCCCTGATGATGCATAATTTTTGGACACACACGACTTGGGGGCGAGGGGACACGGGAGTGGGGCGCCAATGGGGGGCGTTTTGGCCCCATTTTCGTCAAGAGCGGGCGTCTTGGCCATGCCTCGAGCGTGCCAGCCTCGAGAGCCTTGGGCGCTGGACATCCTTGGGGCGCCAATGGGCAGCAGTCCCATGGTTCCCCTATATATACATATTGCACAAAGAGCTTGGTGACAGGAACAGATATTGATTTGCCCAGGGATGCATAATTGTGCGAAATCGTCCATAACTCGCTCGAATTAATTCGGATTGACACAAAATTTTGTAGGGATGCTTTTTATTATAAATGAAAAGCTTTGAAATGAAAAAAAAAAACAAAATGTCATGTTTGAGGCGTAAATGTTTGTGTCCTATCCTTGGTCACGCCTTGAAGCGTTGGTTCCCTACTTGTTGGAATGTCGCTCAAATCAAGTAGGAATGCCATTGAAACATTGTGTGGGTCATTGTTAACATAGACGAATGGACTTGAAATGAAAATATATCATATTTGGGTTTTTGTCCCTGTCGCCTGGTGATAGGCAGGCAGATAAGGCTTTTAGGTATTCATAGGTGGCTTAGATGAACTCGAAAGAACACGAGTTGATCGGATTGGAACTCATATATTCAATTTACTATGTACTAAGTAGGAACTACACTTTGCTCCCTTCATCGTTTGACTTGCTTAGAAATCTGCTCATGGTTTGTCAAGGCCCCTTGTTCCTTAGACCGATGAGGATGGGATTGGGTTGCTCATGGGCATGTGTGTGGCAAGATGCCTTGTTCCATTGGTCGTTCATGGGTGTTCGTGTACGAAGTAAACTTGTTCCCTTGGTCGTTCATGGGGTTGTGTGTGGGAAGAAGCCTTCTTCACTTGGTCGTTCATGTGTGTTTGTTTGGGAGGTAGCCTTGTTCCCTTGGTCGTTCATGGGAATGTGTGTGGCAATACGCATTGTTCCTTGGTCGTTCATACCCTTGTTCCCTTGGTCGTTCATGGGTCTGTGTGTGGGAAGAGGCGTTGTTCACTTGGGTAGCCTGCTTGCCTTGCCAGCCCCATATGCATTGTTCCCTTGGTCGTTAGTGGATGGGTTTGTGTGTGGCATGGTGCCTTGTTCCCTTGTGTGGCCTGACTGCTTGGCTTGACATGACCTAGCCTTGCCAGCCTCACATCCATTGTTCACTTGGTCGTTCATGGGCATGTGTGTGGCAAGGTGCCTTGTTCCCTTGGTCGTTCATGGGGTTGTGTGTGGGAAGAAGCCTTGTTCCCTTGGTCGTTCATGTGTGTTTGTTTGGGAGGTAGCCTTGTTCCCTTGGTCGTTCATGGGAATGTGTGTGGCAATACGCATTGTTCCTTGGTCGTTCATACCCTTGTTCCCTTGGTCGTTCATGGGTCTGTGTGTGGGAAGAGGCGTTGTTCCCTTGGTCGTTCGTTCATGGGTTTGTGTGTGGCAAGGTGCCTTGTTCCCTTGTGTAGCCTGACTGCTTGGCTTGACATGACCTAGCCTTGCCAGCCTCACATCAATTGTGTAGCCTGACTGCTTGGCTTGCCGTGACCTAGCCTTGCCAGCCTCACATCCATTGTTCCCTTGGTCGTTCATGCAAGGGTCTGTGTGTGGCAAGGTTGCCTTGTTCCCTTGGTCGTTAATGGGCATGTGTGTGGCAAGGTGCCTTGTTCCCTTGGTCGTTCATGGGCATGTGTGCGGCAAGGTGCCTTGTTCCCTTGGTCGTTCATGGGCATGTGTGCGGCAAGGTTGCCTTGTTCCCTTGGTCGTTCGTGGATGGGTTTGTGTGTGGCAAGGTGCCTTGTTCCCTTGGGTGGCTTGCCTTGCCAGCCTCGCTTGCTTAGGTTTCCCAACACACCTGTCGGGCACCAAGGGTGGTATTAGTCCCCATGTACCCCCTATATATACATAATGCACAAAGAGCTTGGTGACAGGAACAGACATTGATTAGCCCGAAGATGTATAATTCCCAACACCATGCCTTGTTCGT
>NW_027629882.1:47500-50000 GCF_052625555.1 Lactuca saligna
TTCAACACGCCATGATGATACTGAATGTCTGACAATGCTTCCTGATAATGCTTGCTTCCTCAGCGTCATCAGTGCTAAACCAATGCTAGCTACGCTTAGGCACCAACCGCACGTCTAACAAGGATAGACTAGCGTACCATAGTAGTATCACAAAAAGCAACACATGCCACTTTAACGCCTATCGTTTCCCAATCATCAGCACAAATCAAATGCTGGCTAGCACCAGTAGCACGTCAAACATAGATCAGCAAGCACATCATCATCGAATTGCCACACAAACAGCACCATCCCAAACTTCCAAAGCTAGACCACAACCCTGGATCGGTGTCGCAGAGACCTAACGAGGCATCCCCACACCACGCCAAGGCCCCCACTCGGAGGGGTATTATGCCACCGACTAGGAATCAAGCAACAGTCACCCAAGCTCGCGCTCAAAGGCAGTCTGGCACCTTCATCCCTTGCCATGCTCACCCACTGCTCCCCCCCTATATATACATATTGCACAAGGAGCTTGGTGACAGCAACACCCATTGCTTTCCCTGAGGATGTATATTTCTTAGTATGCGCACGGCGTCGAGGCACAGGTGAAGCCAACGGCGCTAGTTTCTGCGCCCTATGTCGAGGAAAATCAAGGCAACGGGCTAGTGTATGGGCACAACGTCGAGGAGACTCAAGGAGATGGGGCTATTTTTCAGGTCACCGTTCGAGAAATCAAGGCAACGTGTTGGGGGGGATGGCCTCTTTCATGGGTCGTGGGGCTTGGCTTGGCTTGCCTCGTGTGTGCTCGATACAGCCTCACGATTCTTATTTGCCCATCAACCATGCCGGGCACCTATGAGAATGAGACCCCATGGTACCCCCTATATATACATATTGCACAAAGAGCTTGGTGACAGGAACAGACATTGATTTCCCTGATGATGCATAATTTTTGGACACACACGACTTGGGGGCGAGGGGACACGGGAGTGGGGCGCCAATGGGGGGCGTTTTGGCCCCATTTTCGTCAAGAGCGGGCGTCTTGGCCATGCCTCGAGCGTGCCAGCCTCGAGAGCCTTGGGCGCTGGACATCCTTGGGGCGCCAATGGGCAGCAGTCCCATGGTTCCCCTATATATACATATTGCACAAAGAGCTTGGTGACAGGAACAGATATTGATTTGCCCAGGGATGCATAATTGTGCGAAATCGTCCATAACTCGCTCGAATTAATTCGGATTGACACAAAATTTTGTAGGGATGCTTTTTATTATAAATGAAAAGCTTTGAAATGAAAAAAAAAAACAAAATGTCATGTTTGAGGCGTAAATGTTTGTGTCCTATCCTTGGTCACGCCTTGAAGCGTTGGTTCCCTACTTGTTGGAATGTCGCTCAAATCAAGTAGGAATGCCATTGAAACATTGTGTGGGTCATTGTTAACATAGACGAATGGACTTGAAATGAAAATATATCATATTTGGGTTTTTGTCCCTGTCGCCTGGTGATAGGCAGGCAGATAAGGCTTTTAGGTATTCATAGGTGGCTTAGATGAACTCGAAAGAACACGAGTTGATCGGATTGGAACTCATATATTCAATTTACTATGTACTAAGTAGGAACTACACTTTGCTCCCTTCATCGTTTGACTTGCTTAGAAATCTGCTCATGGTTTGTCAAGGCCCCTTGTTCCTTAGACCGATGAGGATGGGATTGGGTTGCTCATGGGCATGTGTGTGGCAAGATGCCTTGTTCCATTGGTCGTTCATGGGTGTTCGTGTACGAAGTAAACTTGTTCCCTTGGTCGTTCATGGGGTTGTGTGTGGGAAGAAGCCTTCTTCACTTGGTCGTTCATGTGTGTTTGTTTGGGAGGTAGCCTTGTTCCCTTGGTCGTTCATGGGAATGTGTGTGGCAATACGCATTGTTCCTTGGTCGTTCATACCCTTGTTCCCTTGGTCGTTCATGGGTCTGTGTGTGGGAAGAGGCGTTGTTCACTTGGGTAGCCTGCTTGCCTTGCCAGCCCCATATGCATTGTTCCCTTGGTCGTTAGTGGATGGGTTTGTGTGTGGCATGGTGCCTTGTTCCCTTGTGTGGCCTGACTGCTTGGCTTGACATGACCTAGCCTTGCCAGCCTCACATCCATTGTTCACTTGGTCGTTCATGGGCATGTGTGTGGCAAGGTGCCTTGTTCCCTTGGTCGTTCATGGGGTTGTGTGTGGGAAGAAGCCTTGTTCCCTTGGTCGTTCATGTGTGTTTGTTTGGGAGGTAGCCTTGTTCCCTTGGTCGTTCATGGGAATGTGTGTGGCAATACGCATTGTTCCTTGGTCGTTCATACCCTTGTTCCCTTGGTCGTTCATGGGTCTGTGTGTGGGAAGAGGCGTTGTTCCCTTGGTCGTTCGTTCATGGGTTTGTGTGTGGCAAGGTGCCTTGTTCCCTTGTGTAGCCTGACTGCTTGGCTTGACATGACCTAGCCTTGCCAGCCTCACATCAATTGTGTAGCCTGACTGCTTGGCTTGCCGTGACCTA
>NW_027629882.1:100000-102500 GCF_052625555.1 Lactuca saligna
AGACCTAACGAGGCATCCCCACACCACGCCAAGGCCCCCACTCGGAGGGGTATTATGCCACCGACTAGGAATCAAGCAACAGTCACCCAAGCTCGCGCTCAAAGGCAGTCTGGCACCTTCATCCCTTGCCATGCTCACCCACTGCTCCCCCCCTATATATACATATTGCACAAGGAGCTTGGTGACAGCAACACCCATTGCTTTCCCTGAGGATGTATATTTCTTAGTATGCGCACGGCGTCGAGGCACAGGTGAAGCCAACGGCGCTAGTTTCTGCGCCCTATGTCGAGGAAAATCAAGGCAACGGGCTAGTGTATGGGCACAACGTCGAGGAGACTCAAGGAGATGGGGCTATTTTTCAGGTCACCGTTCGAGAAATCAAGGCAACGTGTTGGGGGGGATGGCCTCTTTCATGGGTCGTGGGGCTTGGCTTGGCTTGCCTCGTGTGTGCTCGATACAGCCTCACGATTCTTATTTGCCCATCAACCATGCCGGGCACCTATGAGAATGAGACCCCATGGTACCCCCTATATATACATATTGCACAAAGAGCTTGGTGACAGGAACAGACATTGATTTCCCTGATGATGCATAATTTTTGGACACACACGACTTGGGGGCGAGGGGACACGGGAGTGGGGCGCCAATGGGGGGCGTTTTGGCCCCATTTTCGTCAAGAGCGGGCGTCTTGGCCATGCCTCGAGCGTGCCAGCCTCGAGAGCCTTGGGCGCTGGACATCCTTGGGGCGCCAATGGGCAGCAGTCCCATGGTTCCCCTATATATACATATTGCACAAAGAGCTTGGTGACAGGAACAGATATTGATTTGCCCAGGGATGCATAATTGTGCGAAATCGTCCATAACTCGCTCGAATTAATTCGGATTGACACAAAATTTTGTAGGGATGCTTTTTATTATAAATGAAAAGCTTTGAAATGAAAAAAAAAAACAAAATGTCATGTTTGAGGCGTAAATGTTTGTGTCCTATCCTTGGTCACGCCTTGAAGCGTTGGTTCCCTACTTGTTGGAATGTCGCTCAAATCAAGTAGGAATGCCATTGAAACATTGTGTGGGTCATTGTTAACATAGACGAATGGACTTGAAATGAAAATATATCATATTTGGGTTTTTGTCCCTGTCGCCTGGTGATAGGCAGGCAGATAAGGCTTTTAGGTATTCATAGGTGGCTTAGATGAACTCGAAAGAACACGAGTTGATCGGATTGGAACTCATATATTCAATTTACTATGTACTAAGTAGGAACTACACTTTGCTCCCTTCATCGTTTGACTTGCTTAGAAATCTGCTCATGGTTTGTCAAGGCCCCTTGTTCCTTAGACCGATGAGGATGGGATTGGGTTGCTCATGGGCATGTGTGTGGCAAGATGCCTTGTTCCATTGGTCGTTCATGGGTGTTCGTGTACGAAGTAAACTTGTTCCCTTGGTCGTTCATGGGGTTGTGTGTGGGAAGAAGCCTTCTTCACTTGGTCGTTCATGTGTGTTTGTTTGGGAGGTAGCCTTGTTCCCTTGGTCGTTCATGGGAATGTGTGTGGCAATACGCATTGTTCCTTGGTCGTTCATACCCTTGTTCCCTTGGTCGTTCATGGGTCTGTGTGTGGGAAGAGGCGTTGTTCACTTGGGTAGCCTGCTTGCCTTGCCAGCCCCATATGCATTGTTCCCTTGGTCGTTAGTGGATGGGTTTGTGTGTGGCATGGTGCCTTGTTCCCTTGTGTGGCCTGACTGCTTGGCTTGACATGACCTAGCCTTGCCAGCCTCACATCCATTGTTCACTTGGTCGTTCATGGGCATGTGTGTGGCAAGGTGCCTTGTTCCCTTGGTCGTTCATGGGGTTGTGTGTGGGAAGAAGCCTTGTTCCCTTGGTCGTTCATGTGTGTTTGTTTGGGAGGTAGCCTTGTTCCCTTGGTCGTTCATGGGAATGTGTGTGGCAATACGCATTGTTCCTTGGTCGTTCATACCCTTGTTCCCTTGGTCGTTCATGGGTCTGTGTGTGGGAAGAGGCGTTGTTCCCTTGGTCGTTCGTTCATGGGTTTGTGTGTGGCAAGGTGCCTTGTTCCCTTGTGTAGCCTGACTGCTTGGCTTGACATGACCTAGCCTTGCCAGCCTCACATCAATTGTGTAGCCTGACTGCTTGGCTTGCCGTGACCTAGCCTTGCCAGCCTCACATCCATTGTTCCCTTGGTCGTTCATGCAAGGGTCTGTGTGTGGCAAGGTTGCCTTGTTCCCTTGGTCGTTAATGGGCATGTGTGTGGCAAGGTGCCTTGTTCCCTTGGTCGTTCATGGGCATGTGTGCGGCAAGGTGCCTTGTTCCCTTGGTCGTTCATGGGCATGTGTGCGGCAAGGTTGCCTTGTTCCCTTGGTCGTTCGTGGATGGGTTTGTGTGTGGCAAGGTGCCTTGTTCCCTTGGGTGGCTTGCCTTGCCAGCCTCGCTTGCTTAGGTTTCCCAACACACCTGTCGGGCACCAAGGGTGGTATTAGTCCC
>NW_027629882.1:110000-112500 GCF_052625555.1 Lactuca saligna
CAGAGAAGACAAGTCTTATGTTGATGCAGTGTACGAAGCTACCCCGCCCACACAAAAACGCTAGCCAGGTATGGCCGGCATCTTTTATGCTTCCAAGATAATTTCAACACGCCATGATGATACTGAATGTCTGACAATGCTTCCTGATAATGCTTGCTTCCTCAGCGTCATCAGTGCTAAACCAATGCTAGCTACGCTTAGGCACCAACCGCACGTCTAACAAGGATAGACTAGCGTACCATAGTAGTATCACAAAAAGCAACACATGCCACTTTAACGCCTATCGTTTCCCAATCATCAGCACAAATCAAATGCTGGCTAGCACCAGTAGCACGTCAAACATAGATCAGCAAGCACATCATCATCGAATTGCCACACAAACAGCACCATCCCAAACTTCCAAAGCTAGACCACAACCCTGGATCGGTGTCGCAGAGACCTAACGAGGCATCCCCACACCACGCCAAGGCCCCCACTCGGAGGGGTATTATGCCACCGACTAGGAATCAAGCAACAGTCACCCAAGCTCGCGCTCAAAGGCAGTCTGGCACCTTCATCCCTTGCCATGCTCACCCACTGCTCCCCCCCTATATATACATATTGCACAAGGAGCTTGGTGACAGCAACACCCATTGCTTTCCCTGAGGATGTATATTTCTTAGTATGCGCACGGCGTCGAGGCACAGGTGAAGCCAACGGCGCTAGTTTCTGCGCCCTATGTCGAGGAAAATCAAGGCAACGGGCTAGTGTATGGGCACAACGTCGAGGAGACTCAAGGAGATGGGGCTATTTTTCAGGTCACCGTTCGAGAAATCAAGGCAACGTGTTGGGGGGGATGGCCTCTTTCATGGGTCGTGGGGCTTGGCTTGGCTTGCCTCGTGTGTGCTCGATACAGCCTCACGATTCTTATTTGCCCATCAACCATGCCGGGCACCTATGAGAATGAGACCCCATGGTACCCCCTATATATACATATTGCACAAAGAGCTTGGTGACAGGAACAGACATTGATTTCCCTGATGATGCATAATTTTTGGACACACACGACTTGGGGGCGAGGGGACACGGGAGTGGGGCGCCAATGGGGGGCGTTTTGGCCCCATTTTCGTCAAGAGCGGGCGTCTTGGCCATGCCTCGAGCGTGCCAGCCTCGAGAGCCTTGGGCGCTGGACATCCTTGGGGCGCCAATGGGCAGCAGTCCCATGGTTCCCCTATATATACATATTGCACAAAGAGCTTGGTGACAGGAACAGATATTGATTTGCCCAGGGATGCATAATTGTGCGAAATCGTCCATAACTCGCTCGAATTAATTCGGATTGACACAAAATTTTGTAGGGATGCTTTTTATTATAAATGAAAAGCTTTGAAATGAAAAAAAAAAACAAAATGTCATGTTTGAGGCGTAAATGTTTGTGTCCTATCCTTGGTCACGCCTTGAAGCGTTGGTTCCCTACTTGTTGGAATGTCGCTCAAATCAAGTAGGAATGCCATTGAAACATTGTGTGGGTCATTGTTAACATAGACGAATGGACTTGAAATGAAAATATATCATATTTGGGTTTTTGTCCCTGTCGCCTGGTGATAGGCAGGCAGATAAGGCTTTTAGGTATTCATAGGTGGCTTAGATGAACTCGAAAGAACACGAGTTGATCGGATTGGAACTCATATATTCAATTTACTATGTACTAAGTAGGAACTACACTTTGCTCCCTTCATCGTTTGACTTGCTTAGAAATCTGCTCATGGTTTGTCAAGGCCCCTTGTTCCTTAGACCGATGAGGATGGGATTGGGTTGCTCATGGGCATGTGTGTGGCAAGATGCCTTGTTCCATTGGTCGTTCATGGGTGTTCGTGTACGAAGTAAACTTGTTCCCTTGGTCGTTCATGGGGTTGTGTGTGGGAAGAAGCCTTCTTCACTTGGTCGTTCATGTGTGTTTGTTTGGGAGGTAGCCTTGTTCCCTTGGTCGTTCATGGGAATGTGTGTGGCAATACGCATTGTTCCTTGGTCGTTCATACCCTTGTTCCCTTGGTCGTTCATGGGTCTGTGTGTGGGAAGAGGCGTTGTTCACTTGGGTAGCCTGCTTGCCTTGCCAGCCCCATATGCATTGTTCCCTTGGTCGTTAGTGGATGGGTTTGTGTGTGGCATGGTGCCTTGTTCCCTTGTGTGGCCTGACTGCTTGGCTTGACATGACCTAGCCTTGCCAGCCTCACATCCATTGTTCACTTGGTCGTTCATGGGCATGTGTGTGGCAAGGTGCCTTGTTCCCTTGGTCGTTCATGGGGTTGTGTGTGGGAAGAAGCCTTGTTCCCTTGGTCGTTCATGTGTGTTTGTTTGGGAGGTAGCCTTGTTCCCTTGGTCGTTCATGGGAATGTGTGTGGCAATACGCATTGTTCCTTGGTCGTTCATACCCTTGTTCCCTTGGTCGTTCATGGGTCTGTGTGTGGGAAGAGGCGTTGTTCCCTTGGTCGTTCGTTCATGGGTTTGTGTGTGGCAAGGT
>NW_027629882.1:162500-165000 GCF_052625555.1 Lactuca saligna
GTAGCACGTCAAACATAGATCAGCAAGCACATCATCATCGAATTGCCACACAAACAGCACCATCCCAAACTTCCAAAGCTAGACCACAACCCTGGATCGGTGTCGCAGAGACCTAACGAGGCATCCCCACACCACGCCAAGGCCCCCACTCGGAGGGGTATTATGCCACCGACTAGGAATCAAGCAACAGTCACCCAAGCTCGCGCTCAAAGGCAGTCTGGCACCTTCATCCCTTGCCATGCTCACCCACTGCTCCCCCCCTATATATACATATTGCACAAGGAGCTTGGTGACAGCAACACCCATTGCTTTCCCTGAGGATGTATATTTCTTAGTATGCGCACGGCGTCGAGGCACAGGTGAAGCCAACGGCGCTAGTTTCTGCGCCCTATGTCGAGGAAAATCAAGGCAACGGGCTAGTGTATGGGCACAACGTCGAGGAGACTCAAGGAGATGGGGCTATTTTTCAGGTCACCGTTCGAGAAATCAAGGCAACGTGTTGGGGGGGATGGCCTCTTTCATGGGTCGTGGGGCTTGGCTTGGCTTGCCTCGTGTGTGCTCGATACAGCCTCACGATTCTTATTTGCCCATCAACCATGCCGGGCACCTATGAGAATGAGACCCCATGGTACCCCCTATATATACATATTGCACAAAGAGCTTGGTGACAGGAACAGACATTGATTTCCCTGATGATGCATAATTTTTGGACACACACGACTTGGGGGCGAGGGGACACGGGAGTGGGGCGCCAATGGGGGGCGTTTTGGCCCCATTTTCGTCAAGAGCGGGCGTCTTGGCCATGCCTCGAGCGTGCCAGCCTCGAGAGCCTTGGGCGCTGGACATCCTTGGGGCGCCAATGGGCAGCAGTCCCATGGTTCCCCTATATATACATATTGCACAAAGAGCTTGGTGACAGGAACAGATATTGATTTGCCCAGGGATGCATAATTGTGCGAAATCGTCCATAACTCGCTCGAATTAATTCGGATTGACACAAAATTTTGTAGGGATGCTTTTTATTATAAATGAAAAGCTTTGAAATGAAAAAAAAAAACAAAATGTCATGTTTGAGGCGTAAATGTTTGTGTCCTATCCTTGGTCACGCCTTGAAGCGTTGGTTCCCTACTTGTTGGAATGTCGCTCAAATCAAGTAGGAATGCCATTGAAACATTGTGTGGGTCATTGTTAACATAGACGAATGGACTTGAAATGAAAATATATCATATTTGGGTTTTTGTCCCTGTCGCCTGGTGATAGGCAGGCAGATAAGGCTTTTAGGTATTCATAGGTGGCTTAGATGAACTCGAAAGAACACGAGTTGATCGGATTGGAACTCATATATTCAATTTACTATGTACTAAGTAGGAACTACACTTTGCTCCCTTCATCGTTTGACTTGCTTAGAAATCTGCTCATGGTTTGTCAAGGCCCCTTGTTCCTTAGACCGATGAGGATGGGATTGGGTTGCTCATGGGCATGTGTGTGGCAAGATGCCTTGTTCCATTGGTCGTTCATGGGTGTTCGTGTACGAAGTAAACTTGTTCCCTTGGTCGTTCATGGGGTTGTGTGTGGGAAGAAGCCTTCTTCACTTGGTCGTTCATGTGTGTTTGTTTGGGAGGTAGCCTTGTTCCCTTGGTCGTTCATGGGAATGTGTGTGGCAATACGCATTGTTCCTTGGTCGTTCATACCCTTGTTCCCTTGGTCGTTCATGGGTCTGTGTGTGGGAAGAGGCGTTGTTCACTTGGGTAGCCTGCTTGCCTTGCCAGCCCCATATGCATTGTTCCCTTGGTCGTTAGTGGATGGGTTTGTGTGTGGCATGGTGCCTTGTTCCCTTGTGTGGCCTGACTGCTTGGCTTGACATGACCTAGCCTTGCCAGCCTCACATCCATTGTTCACTTGGTCGTTCATGGGCATGTGTGTGGCAAGGTGCCTTGTTCCCTTGGTCGTTCATGGGGTTGTGTGTGGGAAGAAGCCTTGTTCCCTTGGTCGTTCATGTGTGTTTGTTTGGGAGGTAGCCTTGTTCCCTTGGTCGTTCATGGGAATGTGTGTGGCAATACGCATTGTTCCTTGGTCGTTCATACCCTTGTTCCCTTGGTCGTTCATGGGTCTGTGTGTGGGAAGAGGCGTTGTTCCCTTGGTCGTTCGTTCATGGGTTTGTGTGTGGCAAGGTGCCTTGTTCCCTTGTGTAGCCTGACTGCTTGGCTTGACATGACCTAGCCTTGCCAGCCTCACATCAATTGTGTAGCCTGACTGCTTGGCTTGCCGTGACCTAGCCTTGCCAGCCTCACATCCATTGTTCCCTTGGTCGTTCATGCAAGGGTCTGTGTGTGGCAAGGTTGCCTTGTTCCCTTGGTCGTTAATGGGCATGTGTGTGGCAAGGTGCCTTGTTCCCTTGGTCGTTCATGGGCATGTGTGCGGCAAGGTGCCTTGTTCCCTTGGTCGTTCATGGGCATGTGTGCGGCAAGGTTGCCTTGTTCCCTTGGTCGTTCGTGGATGG
>NW_027629882.1:195000-197538 GCF_052625555.1 Lactuca saligna
GACGAATGGACTTGAAATGAAAATATATCATATTTGGGTTTTTGTCCCTGTCGCCTGGTGATAGGCAGGCAGATAAGGCTTTTAGGTATTCATAGGTGGCTTAGATGAACTCGAAAGAACACGAGTTGATCGGATTGGAACTCATATATTCAATTTACTATGTACTAAGTAGGAACTACACTTTGCTCCCTTCATCGTTTGACTTGCTTAGAAATCTGCTCATGGTTTGTCAAGGCCCCTTGTTCCTTAGACCGATGAGGATGGGATTGGGTTGCTCATGGGCATGTGTGTGGCAAGATGCCTTGTTCCATTGGTCGTTCATGGGTGTTCGTGTACGAAGTAAACTTGTTCCCTTGGTCGTTCATGGGGTTGTGTGTGGGAAGAAGCCTTCTTCACTTGGTCGTTCATGTGTGTTTGTTTGGGAGGTAGCCTTGTTCCCTTGGTCGTTCATGGGAATGTGTGTGGCAATACGCATTGTTCCTTGGTCGTTCATACCCTTGTTCCCTTGGTCGTTCATGGGTCTGTGTGTGGGAAGAGGCGTTGTTCACTTGGGTAGCCTGCTTGCCTTGCCAGCCCCATATGCATTGTTCCCTTGGTCGTTAGTGGATGGGTTTGTGTGTGGCATGGTGCCTTGTTCCCTTGTGTGGCCTGACTGCTTGGCTTGACATGACCTAGCCTTGCCAGCCTCACATCCATTGTTCACTTGGTCGTTCATGGGCATGTGTGTGGCAAGGTGCCTTGTTCCCTTGGTCGTTCATGGGGTTGTGTGTGGGAAGAAGCCTTGTTCCCTTGGTCGTTCATGTGTGTTTGTTTGGGAGGTAGCCTTGTTCCCTTGGTCGTTCATGGGAATGTGTGTGGCAATACGCATTGTTCCTTGGTCGTTCATACCCTTGTTCCCTTGGTCGTTCATGGGTCTGTGTGTGGGAAGAGGCGTTGTTCCCTTGGTCGTTCGTTCATGGGTTTGTGTGTGGCAAGGTGCCTTGTTCCCTTGTGTAGCCTGACTGCTTGGCTTGACATGACCTAGCCTTGCCAGCCTCACATCAATTGTGTAGCCTGACTGCTTGGCTTGCCGTGACCTAGCCTTGCCAGCCTCACATCCATTGTTCCCTTGGTCGTTCATGCAAGGGTCTGTGTGTGGCAAGGTTGCCTTGTTCCCTTGGTCGTTAATGGGCATGTGTGTGGCAAGGTGCCTTGTTCCCTTGGTCGTTCATGGGCATGTGTGCGGCAAGGTGCCTTGTTCCCTTGGTCGTTCATGGGCATGTGTGCGGCAAGGTTGCCTTGTTCCCTTGGTCGTTCGTGGATGGGTTTGTGTGTGGCAAGGTGCCTTGTTCCCTTGGGTGGCTTGCCTTGCCAGCCTCGCTTGCTTAGGTTTCCCAACACACCTGTCGGGCACCAAGGGTGGTATTAGTCCCCATGTACCCCCTATATATACATAATGCACAAAGAGCTTGGTGACAGGAACAGACATTGATTAGCCCGAAGATGTATAATTCCCAACACCATGCCTTGTTCGTCATACACGCTTCTGGGCACCAAGTGGTGGTAGTCCCCCATGGGCATGTGTGCGGCAAGGTGCCTTGTTGCCTTGGTCGTTCGTGGGCATGTGTGTGGCAAGGTGCCTTGTTCCCTTGGGTGGCTTGCTTTGCCAGCCTCGCTTGCTTAGGTTTCCCAGCACACCTGTCGGGCACCAAGGGTGGTATTAGTCCCCATGTACCCCCTATATATACATAATGCACAAAGAGCTTGGTGACAGGAACAGACATTGATTAGCCCGAAGATGCATAATTCCCAACACCATGCCTTGTTCGTCATACACGCTTCTGGGCACAAAGTGGTGGTAGTCCCCATGTGCATGTGTGTGGCAAGGTGCCTTGTTCCCTTGCCGTTCGTGGGCATGTGTTTGGCAAGGTGCCTTGTTCCCTTGGGTAGCTTGCCTTGCCAGCCTCGCTTGCTTAGGTTTCCCCAACACACTCGTCGGGCACCAAGGGTGGTATTAATCCCCATGTACCCCCTATATATACATATTGCACAAAGAGCTTGGTGACAGGAACAGACATTGATTTCCCCGAGGATGCATAATTCCCAACACCATGCCTTGTTCGTCATATACGCTTGTTCCCTTGGTCGTTCTTGGCCACTGATTTTCTCGATGATGCATAATTCCCAACAGCATGCCTTGTTCGTCATATAGTCTTCTGGGCACCAAGTGGTGGTAGTCCCCCATGGCCTATGACAAGGGAAACTTTGTAGATTGACATGGAACTTTTTTTTGCCAAGTAACAAAATGTCTGAAAATTTACCAAGTGTCGTAGAGCCAGCCTCTTGTCCGTATGCGTGGAAGGAAAAATGAGGGGGCTTGCTTTGGGGGGGAGGGACGAATCTGAGCGACGCAGGGCTGAATCTCAGTGGATCGTGGCAGCAAGGCCACTCTGCCACTTACAATACCCCGTCGCGTATTTAAGTCGTCTGCAAAGGATTCTACCCGCCGCTTGATGGGAATTATACTTCATGGCGGCCTGCACGACTCATCCGTCGCAC
>NW_027629883.1:50000-52500 GCF_052625555.1 Lactuca saligna
AAGCTAGACCACAACCCTGGATCGGTGTCGCAGAGACCTAACGAGGCATCCCCACACCACGCCAAGGCCCCCACTCGGAGGGGTATTATGCCACCGACTAGGAATCAAGCAACAGTCACCCAAGCTCGCGCTCAAAGGCAGTCTGGCACCTTCATCCCTTCCCATGCTCACCCACGGCTCCCCCCCTATATATACATATTGCACAAGGAGCTTGGTGACAGCAACACCCATTGCTTTCCCTGAGGATGTATATTTCTTAGTATGCGCACGGCGTCGAGGCACAGGTGAAGCCAACGGGGCTAGTTTCTGCGCCCTATGTCGAGGAAAATCAAGGCAACGGGCTAGTGTATGGGCACAACGTCGAGGAGACTCAAGGAGATGGGGCTAATTTTCAGGTCACCGTTCGAGAAATCAAGGCAACGTGTTGGGGGGGATGGCCTCTTTCATGGGTCGTGGGGCTTGGCTTGGCATGCCTCGTGTGTGCTCGATACAGCCTCACGATTCTTATTTGCCCATCAACCATGCCGGGCACCTATGAGAATGAGACCCCATGGTACCCCCTATATATACATATTGCACAAAGAGCTTGGTGACAGGAACAGACATTGATTTCCCTGATGATGCATAATTTTTGGACACACACGACTTGGGGGCGAGGGGACACGGGAGTGGGGCGCCAATGGGGGGCGTTTTGGCCCCATTTTCGTCAAGAGCGGGCGTCTTGGCCATGCCTTGAGCGTGCCAGCCTCGAGAGCCTTGGGCGTTGGACACCCTTGGGGCGCCAATGGGCAGCAGTCCCATGGTTCCCCTATATATACATATTATACAAAGAGCTTGGTGACAGGAACAGACATTGATTTGCCCAAGGATGCATAATTGTGCGAAATCGTCCATAACTCGCTCGAATTAATTCGGATTGACACAAAATTTTGTAGGGATGCTTTTTATTATAAATGAAAAGCTTTGAAATAAATAAAAAAAAAAAAACAAAATGTCATGTTTGAGGCGTAAATGTTTGTGTCCTATCCTTGGTCATGCCTTGAAGCGATGGTTCCCTACTTGTTGGAATGTCGCTCAAATCAAGTAGGAATGCCATTGAAAATTTGTGTGGGTCGTTGTTAACATAGACGAATGGACTTGAAATGAAAATATATCATATTTGGGTGTTTGTCCCTGTCGCCTGGTGATAGGCAGGCAGATAAGGCTTTTAGGTATTCATAAGTGGCTTAGATGAACTCGAAAGAACACGAGTTGATCGGATTGGAACTCATATATTCAATTTACTATGTACTAAGTAGGAACTACACTTTGCTCCCTTCATCGTTTGACTTGCTTAGAAATCTGCTCATGGTTTGTCAAGGCCCCTTGTTCCTTAGACCGATGAGGATGGGATTGGGTTGCTCATGGGCATGTGTGTGGCAAGATGCCTTGTTCCATTGGTCGTTCATGGGTGTTCGTGTACGAAGTAAACTTGTTCCCTTGGTCGTTCATGGGGTTGTGTGTGGGAAGAAGCCTTCTTCACTTGGTCGTTCATGTGTGTTTGTTTGGGAGGTAGCCTTGTTCCCTTGGTCGTTCATGGGAATGTGTGTGGCAATACGCATTGTTCCTTGGTCGTTCACACCCTTGTTCCCTTGGTCGTTCATGGGTCTGTGTGTGGGAAGAGGCTTTGTTCCCTTGGGTAGCCTGCTTGCCTTGCCAGCCCCGTATGCATTGTTCCCTTGGTCGTTCGTGGATGGGTTTGTGCGTGGCAAGGTTGCCTTGTTCCCTTGGTCGTTCATGGGCATGTGTGTGGCAAGGTGCCTTGTTCCCTTGGGTGGCTTGCCTTGCCAGCCTCGCTTGCTTAGGTTTCCCAACACACCTGTCGGGCACCAAGGGTGGTATTAGTCCCCATGTACCCCCTATATATACATAATGCACAAAGAGCTTGGTGACAGGAACAGACATTGATTAGCCCGAAGATGCATAATTCCCAACACCATGCCTTGTTCGTCATACACGCTTCTGGGCACCAAGTGGTGTAGACGAATGGACTTGAAATGAAAATATATCATATTTGGGTGTTTGTCCCTGTCGCCTGGTGATAGGCAGGCAGATAAGGCTTTTAGGTATTCATAAGTGGCTTAGATGAACTCGAAAGAACACGAGTTGATCGGATTGGAACTCATATATTCAATTTACTATGTACTAAGTAGGAACTACACTTTGCTCCCTTCATCGTTTGACTTGCTTAGAAATCTGCTCATGGTTTGTCAAGGCCCCTTGTTCCTTAGACCGATGAGGATGGGATTGGGTTGCTCATGGGCATGTGTGTGGCAAGATGCCTTGTTCCATTGGTCGTTCATGGGTGTTCGTGTACGAAGTAAACTTGTTCCCTTGGTCGTTCATGGGGTTGTGTGTGGGAAGAAGCCTTCTTCACTTGGTCGTTCATGTGTGTTTGTTTGGGAGGTAGCCTTGTTCCCTTGGTCGTTCATGGGAATGTGTGTGGCAATACGCATTGTTC
>NW_027629884.1:27500-30000 GCF_052625555.1 Lactuca saligna
GTCACCCAAGCTCGCGCTCAAAGGCAGTCTGGCACCTTCATCCCTTGCCATGCTCACCCACTGCTCCCCCCCTATATATACATATTGCACAAGGAGCTTGGTGACAGCAACACCCATTGCTTTCCCTGAGGATGTATATTTCTTAGTATGCGCACGGCGTCGAGGCACAGGTGAAGCCAACGGCGCTAGTTTCTGCGCCCTATGTCGAGGAAAATCAAGGCAACGGGCTAGTGTATGGGCACAACGTCGAGGAGACTCAAGGAGATGGGGCTATTTTTCAGGTCACCGTTCGAGAAATCAAGGCAACGTGTTGGGGGGGATGGCCTCTTTCATGGGTCGTGGGGCTTGGCTTGGCTTGCCTCGTGTGTGCTCGATACAGCCTCACGATTCTTATTTGCCCATCAACCATGCCGGGCACCTATGAGAATGAGACCCCATGGTACCCCCTATATATACATATTGCACAAAGAGCTTGGTGACAGGAACAGACATTGATTTCCCTGATGATGCATAATTTTTGGACACACACGACTTGGGGGCGAGGGGACACGGGAGTGGGGCGCCAATGGGGGGCGTTTTGGCCCCATTTTCGTCAAGAGCGGGCGTCTTGGCCATGCCTCGAGCGTGCCAGCCTCGAGAGCCTTGGGCGCTGGACATCCTTGGGGCGCCAATGGGCAGCAGTCCCATGGTTCCCCTATATATACATATTGCACAAAGAGCTTGGTGACAGGAACAGATATTGATTTGCCCAGGGATGCATAATTGTGCGAAATCGTCCATAACTCGCTCGAATTAATTCGGATTGACACAAAATTTTGTAGGGATGCTTTTTATTATAAATGAAAAGCTTTGAAATGAAAAAAAAAAACAAAATGTCATGTTTGAGGCGTAAATGTTTGTGTCCTATCCTTGGTCACGCCTTGAAGCGTTGGTTCCCTACTTGTTGGAATGTCGCTCAAATCAAGTAGGAATGCCATTGAAACATTGTGTGGGTCATTGTTAACATAGACGAATGGACTTGAAATGAAAATATATCATATTTGGGTTTTTGTCCCTGTCGCCTGGTGATAGGCAGGCAGATAAGGCTTTTAGGTATTCATAGGTGGCTTAGATGAACTCGAAAGAACACGAGTTGATCGGATTGGAACTCATATATTCAATTTACTATGTACTAAGTAGGAACTACACTTTGCTCCCTTCATCGTTTGACTTGCTTAGAAATCTGCTCATGGTTTGTCAAGGCCCCTTGTTCCTTAGACCGATGAGGATGGGATTGGGTTGCTCATGGGCATGTGTGTGGCAAGATGCCTTGTTCCATTGGTCGTTCATGGGTGTTCGTGTACGAAGTAAACTTGTTCCCTTGGTCGTTCATGGGGTTGTGTGTGGGAAGAAGCCTTCTTCACTTGGTCGTTCATGTGTGTTTGTTTGGGAGGTAGCCTTGTTCCCTTGGTCGTTCATGGGAATGTGTGTGGCAATACGCATTGTTCCTTGGTCGTTCATACCCTTGTTCCCTTGGTCGTTCATGGGTCTGTGTGTGGGAAGAGGCGTTGTTCACTTGGGTAGCCTGCTTGCCTTGCCAGCCCCATATGCATTGTTCCCTTGGTCGTTAGTGGATGGGTTTGTGTGTGGCATGGTGCCTTGTTCCCTTGTGTGGCCTGACTGCTTGGCTTGACATGACCTAGCCTTGCCAGCCTCACATCCATTGTTCACTTGGTCGTTCATGGGCATGTGTGTGGCAAGGTGCCTTGTTCCCTTGGTCGTTCATGGGGTTGTGTGTGGGAAGAAGCCTTGTTCCCTTGGTCGTTCATGTGTGTTTGTTTGGGAGGTAGCCTTGTTCCCTTGGTCGTTCATGGGAATGTGTGTGGCAATACGCATTGTTCCTTGGTCGTTCATACCCTTGTTCCCTTGGTCGTTCATGGGTCTGTGTGTGGGAAGAGGCGTTGTTCCCTTGGTCGTTCGTTCATGGGTTTGTGTGTGGCAAGGTGCCTTGTTCCCTTGTGTAGCCTGACTGCTTGGCTTGACATGACCTAGCCTTGCCAGCCTCACATCAATTGTGTAGCCTGACTGCTTGGCTTGCCGTGACCTAGCCTTGCCAGCCTCACATCCATTGTTCCCTTGGTCGTTCATGCAAGGGTCTGTGTGTGGCAAGGTTGCCTTGTTCCCTTGGTCGTTAATGGGCATGTGTGTGGCAAGGTGCCTTGTTCCCTTGGTCGTTCATGGGCATGTGTGCGGCAAGGTGCCTTGTTCCCTTGGTCGTTCATGGGCATGTGTGCGGCAAGGTTGCCTTGTTCCCTTGGTCGTTCGTGGATGGGTTTGTGTGTGGCAAGGTGCCTTGTTCCCTTGGGTGGCTTGCCTTGCCAGCCTCGCTTGCTTAGGTTTCCCAACACACCTGTCGGGCACCAAGGGTGGTATTAGTCCCCATGTACCCCCTATATATACATAATGCACAAAGAGCTTGGTGACAGGAACAGACATTGATTAGCCCGAAGATGTATAATTC
>NW_027629884.1:37500-40000 GCF_052625555.1 Lactuca saligna
CTTTTATGCTTCCAAGATAATTTCAACACGCCATGATGATACTGAATGTCTGACAATGCTTCCTGATAATGCTTGCTTCCTCAGCGTCATCAGTGCTAAACCAATGCTAGCTACGCTTAGGCACCAACCGCACGTCTAACAAGGATAGACTAGCGTACCATAGTAGTATCACAAAAAGCAACACATGCCACTTTAACGCCTATCGTTTCCCAATCATCAGCACAAATCAAATGCTGGCTAGCACCAGTAGCACGTCAAACATAGATCAGCAAGCACATCATCATCGAATTGCCACACAAACAGCACCATCCCAAACTTCCAAAGCTAGACCACAACCCTGGATCGGTGTCGCAGAGACCTAACGAGGCATCCCCACACCACGCCAAGGCCCCCACTCGGAGGGGTATTATGCCACCGACTAGGAATCAAGCAACAGTCACCCAAGCTCGCGCTCAAAGGCAGTCTGGCACCTTCATCCCTTGCCATGCTCACCCACTGCTCCCCCCCTATATATACATATTGCACAAGGAGCTTGGTGACAGCAACACCCATTGCTTTCCCTGAGGATGTATATTTCTTAGTATGCGCACGGCGTCGAGGCACAGGTGAAGCCAACGGCGCTAGTTTCTGCGCCCTATGTCGAGGAAAATCAAGGCAACGGGCTAGTGTATGGGCACAACGTCGAGGAGACTCAAGGAGATGGGGCTATTTTTCAGGTCACCGTTCGAGAAATCAAGGCAACGTGTTGGGGGGGATGGCCTCTTTCATGGGTCGTGGGGCTTGGCTTGGCTTGCCTCGTGTGTGCTCGATACAGCCTCACGATTCTTATTTGCCCATCAACCATGCCGGGCACCTATGAGAATGAGACCCCATGGTACCCCCTATATATACATATTGCACAAAGAGCTTGGTGACAGGAACAGACATTGATTTCCCTGATGATGCATAATTTTTGGACACACACGACTTGGGGGCGAGGGGACACGGGAGTGGGGCGCCAATGGGGGGCGTTTTGGCCCCATTTTCGTCAAGAGCGGGCGTCTTGGCCATGCCTCGAGCGTGCCAGCCTCGAGAGCCTTGGGCGCTGGACATCCTTGGGGCGCCAATGGGCAGCAGTCCCATGGTTCCCCTATATATACATATTGCACAAAGAGCTTGGTGACAGGAACAGATATTGATTTGCCCAGGGATGCATAATTGTGCGAAATCGTCCATAACTCGCTCGAATTAATTCGGATTGACACAAAATTTTGTAGGGATGCTTTTTATTATAAATGAAAAGCTTTGAAATGAAAAAAAAAAACAAAATGTCATGTTTGAGGCGTAAATGTTTGTGTCCTATCCTTGGTCACGCCTTGAAGCGTTGGTTCCCTACTTGTTGGAATGTCGCTCAAATCAAGTAGGAATGCCATTGAAACATTGTGTGGGTCATTGTTAACATAGACGAATGGACTTGAAATGAAAATATATCATATTTGGGTTTTTGTCCCTGTCGCCTGGTGATAGGCAGGCAGATAAGGCTTTTAGGTATTCATAGGTGGCTTAGATGAACTCGAAAGAACACGAGTTGATCGGATTGGAACTCATATATTCAATTTACTATGTACTAAGTAGGAACTACACTTTGCTCCCTTCATCGTTTGACTTGCTTAGAAATCTGCTCATGGTTTGTCAAGGCCCCTTGTTCCTTAGACCGATGAGGATGGGATTGGGTTGCTCATGGGCATGTGTGTGGCAAGATGCCTTGTTCCATTGGTCGTTCATGGGTGTTCGTGTACGAAGTAAACTTGTTCCCTTGGTCGTTCATGGGGTTGTGTGTGGGAAGAAGCCTTCTTCACTTGGTCGTTCATGTGTGTTTGTTTGGGAGGTAGCCTTGTTCCCTTGGTCGTTCATGGGAATGTGTGTGGCAATACGCATTGTTCCTTGGTCGTTCATACCCTTGTTCCCTTGGTCGTTCATGGGTCTGTGTGTGGGAAGAGGCGTTGTTCACTTGGGTAGCCTGCTTGCCTTGCCAGCCCCATATGCATTGTTCCCTTGGTCGTTAGTGGATGGGTTTGTGTGTGGCATGGTGCCTTGTTCCCTTGTGTGGCCTGACTGCTTGGCTTGACATGACCTAGCCTTGCCAGCCTCACATCCATTGTTCACTTGGTCGTTCATGGGCATGTGTGTGGCAAGGTGCCTTGTTCCCTTGGTCGTTCATGGGGTTGTGTGTGGGAAGAAGCCTTGTTCCCTTGGTCGTTCATGTGTGTTTGTTTGGGAGGTAGCCTTGTTCCCTTGGTCGTTCATGGGAATGTGTGTGGCAATACGCATTGTTCCTTGGTCGTTCATACCCTTGTTCCCTTGGTCGTTCATGGGTCTGTGTGTGGGAAGAGGCGTTGTTCCCTTGGTCGTTCGTTCATGGGTTTGTGTGTGGCAAGGTGCCTTGTTCCCTTGTGTAGCCTGACTGCTTGGCTTGACATGACCTAGCCTTGCCAGCCTCACATCAATTGTGTAGCCTGAC
>NW_027629885.1:45000-47841 GCF_052625555.1 Lactuca saligna
TCGGAGGGGTATTATGCCACCGACTAGGAATCAAGCAACAGTCACCCAAGCTCGCGCTCAAAGGCAGTCTGGCACCTTCATCCCTTCCCATGCTCACCCACGGCTCCCCCCCCTATATATACATATTGCACAAGGAGCTTGGTGACAGCAACACCCATTGCTTTCCCTGAGGATGTATATTTCTTAGTATGCGCACGGCGTCGAGGCACAGGTGAAGCCAACGGGGCTAGTTTCTGCGCCCTATGTCGAGGAAAATCAAGGCAACGGGCTAGTGTATGGGCACAACGTCGAGGAGACTCAAGGAGATGGGGCTAATTTTCAGGTCACCGTTCGAGAAATCAAGGCAACGTGTTGGGGGGGATGGCCTCTTTCATGGGTCGTGGGGCTTGGCTTGGCATGCCTCGTGTGTGCTCGATACAGCCTCACGATTCTTATTTGCCCATCAACCATGCCGGGCACCTATGAGAATGAGACCCCATGGTACCCCCTATATATACATATTGCACAAAGAGCTTGGTGACAGGAACAGACATTGATTTCCCTGATGATGCATAATTTTTGGACACACACGACTTGGGGGCGAGGGGACACGGGAGTGGGGCGCCAATGGGGGGCGTTTTGGCCCCATTTTCGTCAAGAGCGGGCGTCTTGGCCATGCCTTGAGCGTGCCAGCCTCGAGAGCCTTGGGCGTTGGACACCCTTGGGGCGCCAATGGGCAGCAGTCCCATGGTTCCCCTATATATACATATTATACAAAGAGCTTGGTGACAGGAACAGACATTGATTTGCCCAAGGATGCATAATTGTGCGAAATCGTCCATAACTCGCTCGAATTAATTCGGATTGACACAAAATTTTGTAGGGATGCTTTTTATTATAAATGAAAAGCTTTGAAATAAATAAAAAAAAAAAAACAAAATGTCATGTTTGAGGCGTAAATGTTTGTGTCCTATCCTTGGTCATGCCTTGAAGCGATGGTTCCCTACTTGTTGGAATGTCGCTCAAATCAAGTAGGAATGCCATTGAAAATTTGTGTGGGTCGTTGTTAACATAGACGAATGGACTTGAAATGAAAATATATCATATTTGGGTGTTTGTCCCTGTCGCCTGGTGATAGGCAGGCAGATAAGGCTTTTAGGTATTCATAAGTGGCTTAGATGAACTCGAAAGAACACGAGTTGATCGGATTGGAACTCATATATTCAATTTACTATGTACTAAGTAGGAACTACACTTTGCTCCCTTCATCGTTTGACTTGCTTAGAAATCTGCTCATGGTTTGTCAAGGCCCCTTGTTCCTTAGACCGATGAGGATGGGATTGGGTTGCTCATGGGCATGTGTGTGGCAAGATGCCTTGTTCCATTGGTCGTTCATGGGTGTTCGTGTACGAAGTAAACTTGTTCCCTTGGTCGTTCATGGGGTTGTGTGTGGGAAGAAGCCTTCTTCACTTGGTCGTTCATGTGTGTTTGTTTGGGAGGTAGCCTTGTTCCCTTGGTCGTTCATGGGAATGTGTGTGGCAATACGCATTGTTCCTTGGTCGTTCACACCCTTGTTCCCTTGGTCGTTCATGGGTCTGTGTGTGGGAAGAGGCTTTGTTCCCTTGGGTAGCCTGCTTGCCTTGCCAGCCCCGTATGCATTGTTCCCTTGGTCGTTCGTGGATGGGTTTGTGCGTGGCAAGGTTGCCTTGTTCCCTTGGTCGTTCATGGGCATGTGTGTGGCAAGGTGCCTTGTTCCCTTGGGTGGCTTGCCTTGCCAGCCTCGCTTGCTTAGGTTTCCCAACACACCTGTCGGGCACCAAGGGTGGTATTAGTCCCCATGTACCCCCTATATATACATAATGCACAAAGAGCTTGGTGACAGGAACAGACATTGATTAGCCCGAAGATGCATAATTCCCAACACCATGCCTTGTTCGTCATACACGCTTCTGGGCACCAAGTGGTGGTAGTCCCCCATGGGCATTTGTGTGGCAAGGTTGCCTTGTTGCCTTGGTCGTTCGTGGGCATGTGTGTGGCAAGGTGCCTTGTTCCCTTGGGTGGCTTGCCTTGCCAGCCTCGCTTGCTTAGGTTTCCCAACACACCTGTCGGGCACCAAGGGTGGTATTAGTCCCCATGTACCCCCTATATATACATAATGCACAAAGAGCTTGGTGACAGGAACAGACATTGATTAGCCCGAAGATGCATAATTCCCAACACCATGCCTTGTTCGTCATACACGCTTCTGGGCACCAAGTGGTGGTAGTCCCCCATGGGCATTTGTGTGGCAAGGTTGCCTTGTTGCCTTGGTCGTTCGTGGGCATGTGTGTGGCAAGGTGCCTTGTTCCCTTGGGTGGCTTGCCTTGCCAGCCTCGCTTGCTTAGGTTTCCCAACACACCTGTCGGGCACCAAGGGTGGTATTAGTCCCCATGTACCCCCTATATATACATAATGCACAAAGAGCTTGGTGACAGGAACAGACATTGATTAGCCCGAAGATGCATAATTCCCAACACCATGCCTTGTTCGTCATACACGCTTCTGGGCACCAAGTGGTGGTAGTCCCCCATGGGCATTTGTGTGGCAAGGTTGCCTTGTTGCCTTGGTCGTTCGTGGGCATGTGTGTGGCAAGGTGCCTTGTTCCCTTGGGTGGCTTGCCTTGCCAGCCTCGCTTGCTTAGGTTTCCCAACACACCTGTCGGGCACCAAGGGTGGTATTAGTCCCCATGTACCCCCTATATATACATAATGCACAAAGAGCTTGGTGACAGGAACAGACATTGATTAGCCCGAAGATGCATAATTCCCAACACCATGCCTTGTTCGTCATATACGCTTGTTCCCTTGGTCGTTCTCGGCCACT
>NW_027629886.1:0-2500 GCF_052625555.1 Lactuca saligna
GCAGAAATTTGAATGATGCGTCGCCGGCACGAGGGCCGTGCGATCCGTCGAGTTATCATGAATCATCGCAGCAACGGGCAGAGCCCGCGTCGACCTTTTATCTAATAAATGCATCCCTTCCAGAAGTCGGGGTTTGTTGCACGTATTAGCTCTAGAATTACTACGGTTATCCGAGTAGCAGATACCATCAAACAAACTATAACTGATTTAATGAGCCATTCGCAGTTTCACAGTCTGAATTTGTTCATACTTACACATGCATGGCTTAATCTTTGAGACAAGCATATGACTACTGGCAGGATCAACCAGGTAGCATTCCTCTTCGACTTAGCCTACCCTGCACCAACAAGTCAATGCAAGAAAGACAGTCGTCTAGAGAAGCGAAACGCTCATGTAGGGCAAAATACATGATCATGTCTGACCATGTGCCCACACCAGGTTCCATATCCAAGAGACCAAGCAACACTTCATAGGCCATGCCATCAACGCATCCGCATTGAAAACATGGACCACAAAGACAGCTTCAAGGTTCGTTGGCACCGCAAGCGACGCCTAACGAAAGGAAACTTTATTCAAACAGCACAATGCCATCAATTAGGTATGCAACACAGCAACCCACCATGTTCAAGGCAAATTAACCTTGTAACACAACTGAAGAGGTAAGAACGCATGGAAGTTGCTGCTCAAGCAGACATCCAACCACCCGTTACAAACCAAACACCACTCATGCACCTTTAGGGTAGACATCCCCGAAGATAATCCAACTAACAGCCACCAACTTGGCACAAGGCCATGCAAGCAACCATAAGCTAAAACAACCCCCAGAATGCACCAAACGATGCGCAAAAACGGACAGGCAATGCTGTTGACCTAAGCACATCATTGCTAGCTAGGCATGGGCAATACTGTATGTGCTCGGGCCGGGGATAGCAAGAAGGGGCCTCTTAATGCCTATCTCTGATCCTATACGACCAGCACTAGCCGGGCATGGGCACCAATCGTACCTCAGAGAAGACAAGTCTTATGTTGATGCAGTGTACGAAGCTACCCCGCCCACACAAAAACGCTAGCCAGGTATGGCCGGCATCTTTTATGCTTCCAAGATAATTTCAACACGCCATGATGATACTGAATGTCTGACAATGCTTCCTGATAATGCTTGCTTCCTCAGCGTCATCAGTGCTAAACCAATGCTAGCTACGCTTAGGCACCAACCGCACGTCTAACAAGGATAGACTAGCGTACCATAGTAGTATCACAAAAAGCAACACATGCCACTTTAACGCCTATCGTTTCCCAATCATCAGCACAAATCAAATGCTGGCTAGCACCAGTAGCACGTCAAACATAGATCAGCAAGCACATCATCATCGAATTGCCACACAAACAGCACCATCCCAAACTTCCAAAGCTAGACCACAACCCTGGATCGGTGTCGCAGAGACCTAACGAGGCATCCCCACACCACGCCAAGGCCCCCACTCGGAGGGGTATTATGCCACCGACTAGGAATCAAGCAACAGTCACCCAAGCTCGCGCTCAAAGGCAGTCTGGCACCTTCATCCCTTGCCATGCTCACCCACTGCTCCCCCCCTATATATACATATTGCACAAGGAGCTTGGTGACAGCAACACCCATTGCTTTCCCTGAGGATGTATATTTCTTAGTATGCGCACGGCGTCGAGGCACAGGTGAAGCCAACGGCGCTAGTTTCTGCGCCCTATGTCGAGGAAAATCAAGGCAACGGGCTAGTGTATGGGCACAACGTCGAGGAGACTCAAGGAGATGGGGCTATTTTTCAGGTCACCGTTCGAGAAATCAAGGCAACGTGTTGGGGGGGATGGCCTCTTTCATGGGTCGTGGGGCTTGGCTTGGCTTGCCTCGTGTGTGCTCGATACAGCCTCACGATTCTTATTTGCCCATCAACCATGCCGGGCACCTATGAGAATGAGACCCCATGGTACCCCCTATATATACATATTGCACAAAGAGCTTGGTGACAGGAACAGACATTGATTTCCCTGATGATGCATAATTTTTGGACACACACGACTTGGGGGCGAGGGGACACGGGAGTGGGGCGCCAATGGGGGGCGTTTTGGCCCCATTTTCGTCAAGAGCGGGCGTCTTGGCCATGCCTCGAGCGTGCCAGCCTCGAGAGCCTTGGGCGCTGGACATCCTTGGGGCGCCAATGGGCAGCAGTCCCATGGTTCCCCTATATATACATATTGCACAAAGAGCTTGGTGACAGGAACAGATATTGATTTGCCCAGGGATGCATAATTGTGCGAAATCGTCCATAACTCGCTCGAATTAATTCGGATTGACACAAAATTTTGTAGGGATGCTTTTTATTATAAATGAAAAGCTTTGAAATGAAAAAAAAAAACAAAATGTCATGTTTGAGGCGTAAATGTTTGTGTCCTATCCTTGGTCACGCCTTGAAGCGTTGGTTCCCTACTTGTTGGAATGTCGCTCAAATCAAGTAGGAATGCCATT
>NW_027629886.1:32500-35000 GCF_052625555.1 Lactuca saligna
GCTACGCTTAGGCACCAACCGCACGTCTAACAAGGATAGACTAGCGTACCATAGTAGTATCACAAAAAGCAACACATGCCACTTTAACGCCTATCGTTTCCCAATCATCAGCACAAATCAAATGCTGGCTAGCACCAGTAGCACGTCAAACATAGATCAGCAAGCACATCATCATCGAATTGCCACACAAACAGCACCATCCCAAACTTCCAAAGCTAGACCACAACCCTGGATCGGTGTCGCAGAGACCTAACGAGGCATCCCCACACCACGCCAAGGCCCCCACTCGGAGGGGTATTATGCCACCGACTAGGAATCAAGCAACAGTCACCCAAGCTCGCGCTCAAAGGCAGTCTGGCACCTTCATCCCTTGCCATGCTCACCCACTGCTCCCCCCCTATATATACATATTGCACAAGGAGCTTGGTGACAGCAACACCCATTGCTTTCCCTGAGGATGTATATTTCTTAGTATGCGCACGGCGTCGAGGCACAGGTGAAGCCAACGGCGCTAGTTTCTGCGCCCTATGTCGAGGAAAATCAAGGCAACGGGCTAGTGTATGGGCACAACGTCGAGGAGACTCAAGGAGATGGGGCTATTTTTCAGGTCACCGTTCGAGAAATCAAGGCAACGTGTTGGGGGGGATGGCCTCTTTCATGGGTCGTGGGGCTTGGCTTGGCTTGCCTCGTGTGTGCTCGATACAGCCTCACGATTCTTATTTGCCCATCAACCATGCCGGGCACCTATGAGAATGAGACCCCATGGTACCCCCTATATATACATATTGCACAAAGAGCTTGGTGACAGGAACAGACATTGATTTCCCTGATGATGCATAATTTTTGGACACACACGACTTGGGGGCGAGGGGACACGGGAGTGGGGCGCCAATGGGGGGCGTTTTGGCCCCATTTTCGTCAAGAGCGGGCGTCTTGGCCATGCCTCGAGCGTGCCAGCCTCGAGAGCCTTGGGCGCTGGACATCCTTGGGGCGCCAATGGGCAGCAGTCCCATGGTTCCCCTATATATACATATTGCACAAAGAGCTTGGTGACAGGAACAGATATTGATTTGCCCAGGGATGCATAATTGTGCGAAATCGTCCATAACTCGCTCGAATTAATTCGGATTGACACAAAATTTTGTAGGGATGCTTTTTATTATAAATGAAAAGCTTTGAAATGAAAAAAAAAAACAAAATGTCATGTTTGAGGCGTAAATGTTTGTGTCCTATCCTTGGTCACGCCTTGAAGCGTTGGTTCCCTACTTGTTGGAATGTCGCTCAAATCAAGTAGGAATGCCATTGAAACATTGTGTGGGTCATTGTTAACATAGACGAATGGACTTGAAATGAAAATATATCATATTTGGGTTTTTGTCCCTGTCGCCTGGTGATAGGCAGGCAGATAAGGCTTTTAGGTATTCATAGGTGGCTTAGATGAACTCGAAAGAACACGAGTTGATCGGATTGGAACTCATATATTCAATTTACTATGTACTAAGTAGGAACTACACTTTGCTCCCTTCATCGTTTGACTTGCTTAGAAATCTGCTCATGGTTTGTCAAGGCCCCTTGTTCCTTAGACCGATGAGGATGGGATTGGGTTGCTCATGGGCATGTGTGTGGCAAGATGCCTTGTTCCATTGGTCGTTCATGGGTGTTCGTGTACGAAGTAAACTTGTTCCCTTGGTCGTTCATGGGGTTGTGTGTGGGAAGAAGCCTTCTTCACTTGGTCGTTCATGTGTGTTTGTTTGGGAGGTAGCCTTGTTCCCTTGGTCGTTCATGGGAATGTGTGTGGCAATACGCATTGTTCCTTGGTCGTTCATACCCTTGTTCCCTTGGTCGTTCATGGGTCTGTGTGTGGGAAGAGGCGTTGTTCACTTGGGTAGCCTGCTTGCCTTGCCAGCCCCATATGCATTGTTCCCTTGGTCGTTAGTGGATGGGTTTGTGTGTGGCATGGTGCCTTGTTCCCTTGTGTGGCCTGACTGCTTGGCTTGACATGACCTAGCCTTGCCAGCCTCACATCCATTGTTCACTTGGTCGTTCATGGGCATGTGTGTGGCAAGGTGCCTTGTTCCCTTGGTCGTTCATGGGGTTGTGTGTGGGAAGAAGCCTTGTTCCCTTGGTCGTTCATGTGTGTTTGTTTGGGAGGTAGCCTTGTTCCCTTGGTCGTTCATGGGAATGTGTGTGGCAATACGCATTGTTCCTTGGTCGTTCATACCCTTGTTCCCTTGGTCGTTCATGGGTCTGTGTGTGGGAAGAGGCGTTGTTCCCTTGGTCGTTCGTTCATGGGTTTGTGTGTGGCAAGGTGCCTTGTTCCCTTGTGTAGCCTGACTGCTTGGCTTGACATGACCTAGCCTTGCCAGCCTCACATCAATTGTGTAGCCTGACTGCTTGGCTTGCCGTGACCTAGCCTTGCCAGCCTCACATCCATTGTTCCCTTGGTCGTTCATGCAAGGGTCTGTGTGTGGCAAGGTTGCCTTGTTCCCTTGGTCGTTAA
>NW_027629886.1:45000-46013 GCF_052625555.1 Lactuca saligna
GGTGCCTTGTTCCCTTGGTCGTTCATGGGGTTGTGTGTGGGAAGAAGCCTTGTTCCCTTGGTCGTTCATGTGTGTTTGTTTGGGAGGTAGCCTTGTTCCCTTGGTCGTTCATGGGAATGTGTGTGGCAATACGCATTGTTCCTTGGTCGTTCATACCCTTGTTCCCTTGGTCGTTCATGGGTCTGTGTGTGGGAAGAGGCGTTGTTCCCTTGGTCGTTCGTTCATGGGTTTGTGTGTGGCAAGGTGCCTTGTTCCCTTGTGTAGCCTGACTGCTTGGCTTGACATGACCTAGCCTTGCCAGCCTCACATCAATTGTGTAGCCTGACTGCTTGGCTTGCCGTGACCTAGCCTTGCCAGCCTCACATCCATTGTTCCCTTGGTCGTTCATGCAAGGGTCTGTGTGTGGCAAGGTTGCCTTGTTCCCTTGGTCGTTAATGGGCATGTGTGTGGCAAGGTGCCTTGTTCCCTTGGTCGTTCATGGGCATGTGTGCGGCAAGGTGCCTTGTTCCCTTGGTCGTTCATGGGCATGTGTGCGGCAAGGTTGCCTTGTTCCCTTGGTCGTTCGTGGATGGGTTTGTGTGTGGCAAGGTGCCTTGTTCCCTTGGGTGGCTTGCCTTGCCAGCCTCGCTTGCTTAGGTTTCCCAACACACCTGTCGGGCACCAAGGGTGGTATTAGTCCCCATGTACCCCCTATATATACATAATGCACAAAGAGCTTGGTGACAGGAACAGACATTGATTAGCCCGAAGATGTATAATTCCCAACACCATGCCTTGTTCGTCATACACGCTTCTGGGCACCAAGTGGTGGTAGTCCCCCATGGGCATGTGTGCGGCAAGGTGCCTTGTTGCCTTGGTCGTTCGTGGGCATGTGTGTGGCAAGGTGCCTTGTTCCCTTGGGTGGCTTGCTTTGCCAGCCTCGCTTGCTTAGGTTTCCCAGCACACCTGTCGGGCACCAAGGGTGGTATTAGTCCCCATGTACCCCCTATATATACATAATGCACAAAGAGCTT
>NW_027629887.1:0-2500 GCF_052625555.1 Lactuca saligna
GACTTAGCCTACCCTGCACCAACAAGTCAATGCAAGAAAGACAGTCGTCTAGAGAAGCGAAACGCTCATGTAGGGCAAAATACATGATCATGTCTGACCATGTGCCCACACCAGGTTCCATATCCAAGAGACCAAGCAACACTTCATAGGCCATGCCATCAATGCATCCGCATTGAAAACATGGACCACAAAGACAGCTTCAAGGTTCGTTGGCACCGCAAGCGACGCCTAACGAAAGGAAACTTTGTTCAAACAGCACAATGCCATCAATTAGGTATGCAACACAGCAACCCACCATGTTCAAGGCAAATTAACCTTGTAACACAACTGAAGAGGTAAGAACGCATGGAAGTTGCTGCTCAAGCAGACATCCAACCACCCGTTACAAACCAAACACCACTCATGCACCTTTAGGGTAGACATCCCCGAAGATAATCCAACTAACAGCCACCGACTTGGCACAAGGCCATGCAAGCAACCATAAGCTAAAACAACCCCCAGAATGCACCAAACGATGCGCAAAAACGGACAGGCAATGCTGTTGACCTAAGCACATCATTGCTAGCTAGGCATGGGCAATATTGTATGTGCTCGGGCCGGGGATAGCAAGAAGGGGCCTCTTAATGCCTATCTCTGATCCTATACGACCAGCGCTAGCCGGGCATGGGCACCAATCGTACCTCAGAGAAGACAAGTCTTATGTTGATGCAGTGTACGAAGCTACCCCGCCCACACAAAAACGCCAGCCAGGTATGGCCGGCATCTTTTATGCTTCCAAGATAATTTCAACACGCCATGATGATACTGAATGTCTAACAATGCTTCCTGATAATGCTTGCTTCCTCAGCGTCATCGGTGCTAAACCAATGCTAGCTACGCTTAGGCACCAACCGCACATCTAACAAGGATAGACTAGCGTACCATAGTAGTATCACAAAAAGCAACACATGCCACTTTAACGCCTATCTTTTCCCAATCATCAGCACAAATCAAATGCTGGCTAGCACCAGTAGCACGTCAAACATAGATCAGCAAGCACATCGTCATCGAATTGCCACACAAACAGCACCATCCCAAACTTCCAAAGCTAGACCACAACCCTGGATCGGTGTCGCAGAGACCTAACGAGGCATCCCCACACCACGCCAAGGCCCCCACTCGGAGGGGTATTATGCCACCGACTAGGAATCAAGCAACAGTCACCCAAGCTCGCGCTCAAAGGCAGTCTGGCACCTTCATCCCTTCCCATGCTCACCCACGGCTCCCCCCCTATATATACATATTGCACAAGGAGCTTGGTGACAGCAACACCCATTGCTTTCCCTGAGGATGTATATTTCTTAGTATGCGCACGGCGTCGAGGCACAGGTGAAGCCAACGGGGCTAGTTTCTGCGCCCTATGTCGAGGAAAATCAAGGCAACGGGCTAGTGTATGGGCACAACGTCGAGGAGACTCAAGGAGATGGGGCTAATTTTCAGGTCACCGTTCGAGAAATCAAGGCAACGTGTTGGGGGGGATGGCCTCTTTCATGGGTCGTGGGGCTTGGCTTGGCATGCCTCGTGTGTGCTCGATACAGCCTCACGATTCTTATTTGCCCATCAACCATGCCGGGCACCTATGAGAATGAGACCCCATGGTACCCCCTATATATACATATTGCACAAAGAGCTTGGTGACAGGAACAGACATTGATTTCCCTGATGATGCATAATTTTTGGACACACACGACTTGGGGGCGAGGGGACACGGGAGTGGGGCGCCAATGGGGGGCGTTTTGGCCCCATTTTCGTCAAGAGCGGGCGTCTTGGCCATGCCTTGAGCGTGCCAGCCTCGAGAGCCTTGGGCGTTGGACACCCTTGGGGCGCCAATGGGCAGCAGTCCCATGGTTCCCCTATATATACATATTATACAAAGAGCTTGGTGACAGGAACAGACATTGATTTGCCCAAGGATGCATAATTGTGCGAAATCGTCCATAACTCGCTCGAATTAATTCGGATTGACACAAAATTTTGTAGGGATGCTTTTTATTATAAATGAAAAGCTTTGAAATAAATAAAAAAAAAAAAACAAAATGTCATGTTTGAGGCGTAAATGTTTGTGTCCTATCCTTGGTCATGCCTTGAAGCGATGGTTCCCTACTTGTTGGAATGTCGCTCAAATCAAGTAGGAATGCCATTGAAAATTTGTGTGGGTCGTTGTTAACATAGACGAATGGACTTGAAATGAAAATATATCATATTTGGGTGTTTGTCCCTGTCGCCTGGTGATAGGCAGGCAGATAAGGCTTTTAGGTATTCATAAGTGGCTTAGATGAACTCGAAAGAACACGAGTTGATCGGATTGGAACTCATATATTCAATTTACTATGTACTAAGTAGGAACTACACTTTGCTCCCTTCATCGTTTGACTTGCTTAGAAATCTGCTCATGGTTTGTCAAGGCCCCTTGTTCCTTAGACCGATGAGGATGGGATTGGGTTGCTCATGGGCATGTGTG